>NC_091743.1:72640978-72918478 GCF_043380555.1 Nothobranchius furzeri
TCTCACAGATCCATTTATCACACAGGAACACGTTTGGGAGGGTTTTAAAAAAGTGATCATTGTTTTCAAACCATACATTTATTACTGTCATGTGGTAAAACGTGTGTTTATATCAAACTGAGAACGTTTCCCCAAAAGATCATGGCGTCTGCTTCGACGCTCCGGAAACCACGTTCATTACAAGTGAACGGATCTGTGTTCATTTCCAGTCGTCGTGCAAAAACAGCAGATTGTTGCTCATCACCATAAACTTCTGTCTCCTAATCCTAAATCTCCACAACACCTGAACAGGTGAACCCAACCTGCGAAACATTTAAATCAAACTTGATTCCACGGACGTTTTCCATTCCCTATTTTTGATGAAAGAATAAAATTAAAAATGTAAAATATGAGATATTTTGGAGCCAATTAAAGACAACAAAAAAGTGACTTTTAATCTTGATTTTCAGATGAAAATGAGAGCACGAATGACACATGGATTATTCTGCTCCTCTGTTTAGATCCATCCTTATTTTTAACACTTAAATGTTTCATAGATCATTTTCTTTCACATTTTCCATGAATTCATCAGAATGGGCAGAAGAGAGCCAGCGGACCTTTGAGACATCTAATTTCAAGTTGCAGAGGTTAGCATTAGCATTAGCATGCTCTCTGGATCGTTTGCAACACTTTATGATTTCTTCTGTTAATTATGACATTTCTAGATCATTTAATGTTTCTTCATGTCAAACATTTTTTGTTTGCATGTAAACAAAGCACAAAAGATGAATCTGAGCAAACATCCAACATGGTTCTGGTTTAACTGGCTGATTTAACTACAAATGCACTGTTGCTGGGTTTTATGTGGGTATTAAACCCTGGCATTTGTAGGTGTTTGTGTGTGTGTGTGTGTGTGTGTGTGTGTTCATCACCATCTTTCTGAGCTCCTCAAGTCTCAAATCAAACGACTACAGAATAAAAGCAAACACGTACGTGTGTGTGTGTAGCCTTCATTCTCCATTAGCAGACGACAGACTACAAAGTGTCGGTGCTTTGCTCCTTGTTAGCTGGCATCTCATCACCATGTGTGTGTGTGTGTGTGTATGTGTGTGAGTGTGTGTGTGGCTGACTATTTCAGTGTGAAGCCTGCAAGGCCTCTGGATCGTGCTCGCTGTCATTAGCAGAATCCTCATGGATTAGAGGTATGGAGGTGAGGGACTGGGAATAAATAAAAAAGAACAAGGGATGAGAGAGAGAAGAAAGGGGTGGATAAGGAGAGCAGGGGAGGTTAATAGATAAAAAGAGTAAAAGCACAGAGCGATCACATAAAAGATCAGATAGGTGATTTTGGAGGACGAGAAATGAGACTGAGGCGATTTAGGAGACAGGAAAGATCCACAGAGGAGGGAGGAGGTGAGGAGGGAGGAGAGGAGGAGATGGAGATTTTCTCTCTTCCTTGTCGCTCTTTGTTTCCGGTGCAGTAAAGGTCAGAGATTACTAAAAATCCACTGAAGTATCTTGAATTTAATGAAGAACATCATGCAGATTTCTTGCCAATTATCTCCCAGACCCTCCTCATTACCAGCAGGAGGAAAACTCCAGCTTTAAACTTTCTTTCATTCTCTGGAATAGCTTCTTATTTTCTTAATATTCTCATTTTCTCACTTCCTTTAGACCTTTTTCCCCAGCAGCAGCTCTTTTGTGACCATTTTTTCAGGAAAATTTGCTGTCATTACACTGTATTGCGGACCAATCTCTTCTTTTCCTTTTCATTCCATTTTCTGGGAGAGACGGCAAGCAGGGGGTATTCAGGGATGCTATTACCTCTCAGTTCTGCAGTCAGCTGCTTCTGCTCCGGTTTAATCTTTGATTCTCTTGGAGACACTCAGAGGTGTGTGATGCTGATTCTACGACTGTGCAGACCCTGAAGACTTTCTTTAGTTTGTGAGTGAGCTCTAATTTCAAAGTAGTGGCTGAGAGATGAATTTCAAATATTCTCTGTGGAAAAAGTCTCAGGAAAATAAATGTTTAAAATTCAGAATACACACACACACACACACACACACACACACACACACACACACACACACACACACACACACACGTTGCATTAGTTAACATAATACACATGAGTTAGTAATAATCATTTAGTCCTCACTTCTGCTTTTACTTATTCATCATATTTAGTATTTTCTTCCTTCTTGAATTATTTTAATGTCGTGTCACATTTTAAACCCAAACCCAGAAACGTTTACAGCAGCAGCATAGCCAGGAACAGCCTTTCAGCCGCCAAGCCTAATAAAAAGGGGGAGGGCCAAATGTGTCCCATGAGAGGGTGAGGCAGGGGGGTGGGTGATGGTGGTGGTGGTGGTGGTGGGGGGGTGGGGGGGTGGGGGGGTGGGGGGGGGGGGGGGGGGGATATCCTCTGGTCGTTCATGCTGTTAATCACAATTTTATCTTGCTTCATTTAATTTTATGATATCATGAAATTAAATTGTAAGACAACGTAACTTTTTTTCTCAAGTAACACTAGCGGTTTGTGGCTTGAGATGTCTTGAGCGCATCTCCAAGCACATGGGCAGAGCAAAAGAGCTCAGAGAAGTCCACGGTGTCTCAATTATTAAACAAAAGCGGCCTGAGCAGTCTAGCTTTTAGAGACTCTGATAATACATCCTGCTTTGCTGTGTCTGGCAACACTGTGTGTGTGTGTGTGTGTGTGTGTGTGTGTGTGTGTGTGTGTGTGTGTGTGTGTGCATGTGCGCGCTGCGGGGAGCCCCCGCGGACTGAATCTATCTGCCATTTGATTTTGAGCCGGCCAATCTGTGAGCAGTGGGTGTGTTGGCCCTGTTCGGCTCCAGGCAGACCGCCTCAGGAAAAGGGTTGAAAAGTCGTCCGGTTGCGCGCAGGAAAATTCAAGGCTACGTAAATGAGAACACTCCCAACTCGGCCCAGGCGGAGTGGAGCCAATGCTAGTATGTAAATGTCACAGCTGTCCAGGGAACGCCTAGGGATTCCCCCGGAAGAGCTGCCCCCAAGTGGCTGTGGAGAGGGACGTCTGGGCCTCCCTGCCTAGTCTGCTGCCCCCACGACTTGACCCCAGATAAGAGGAAGATGATGGATGGATCTAAACTTTGTGTCTTTAATATCAAAGTTTACCTACAGTAATTTAACTTGAATACAAATCTCTTATTGGTTTGCTTGATCTGAAATTTGATTGAACTGCTTTAACGAGTTTGAATTAAAGGGATTTTCAGTGTAATCTTTGTTTATTGAAGCACATCTGGGTTAGTTCATTAAATCAGTTACTTAGAATAATTTATTCGGATGTGTTAATGTGCAGATGCAGACTTTAATCTGCTTGGCTTCGTGTGTGTGTGTGCGTGCGTGCGTGCGTGCGTGCGTGTGTGTGTGTGTGTGTGTGTGTGTGTGTGTGTGAGAGAAAACAAAACCATTGAGGATGTAAGCTTCTGAATTAACCTTGTCTTGAATTTCTGCTGAAACCAGAAACTCAACTTAGAAATTACATAATCAAATTCAAAAACAGGAACATAGAGTAAAAACATAAAAGTTTGAAGGTGTGAAATGTTGTAATGATTATTTCTGATTCTGACAGGTCCCTCTGAGTGTTTCATACAGACTGAACATGAAACTAGTCTCCTACACCTATCTCCTGCATTAACATCTGACGGTGGAAAAGCCTGACTCTAACGTTCAGGTTATTGCTCCGACTTTAAATATTTAGACATTGTGGGATTTATAATAAACCAGGAATCGAACATAATGATGTGAAATCAAACATACTGAGGTTTTCTCTTAGATAACGGGAGTCCTTAACAGAGCCCTGACTAAGTAAAAACACCACGTCTTCAGCTTTGATCCAACAAACGGTTTGGCAGCAGCTCCACTTCCAACTCAGTCATCAAGATGTTTCCAACATTCCTCATTCAAGGAAATCTGACATGTAAACAAAAGTGCTTTTTGTTTTGTGAGGCAAAAACAAAAGAGCCAACAAAACTCTTTAAGCAGCAGGATTTTGTCTTCCCTGAGGGGGGGTGGGGGGTGGGGGGCTTTGAACGCAGCTTAGTTGAATTGAGTGAGCTTATGTTCTCATTAAAATAATTGGTAGAGCAGCCAACTCACTCGCTTCCTTCTCCGCCGACTGATTTGTGTGGTGTGCAGGGATGAGCTGAGATGTGTGTGTGTGTGTGTGTGTGTGTGTGTGTGTGTGTGTGTGTGTGTGTGTGTCATCTATACCCTTGCAGCTAATTTCTTCTTTAAATTATATAGTTTTTCCTGAATCTGCAGAAGCACAGTCAACCTGCCAGTTACATATTTTTACAGAAGTTGCTGATGACTGAAGATTCCTAATTTATCTTCCAGCTTTGGAAACATTTTTCTCAGTTTATCAATTTAGCCAAACCTCTGAGATCCCAACATGCAGTCACTCTCAGTCAAACAGACTCTACAAGATAAAACAAAAGACCAACTCAAGACCAGATGGGAAATGCGTTGTGTCCTTCAGACCAAAATGTTGTATTTTAAACGTTTTACCAAAACATCTGTTAGAAAAGTAAAACATAGAAATCACAGGTGTTTTTTCCCAAAGCAAAAAGCTGTTTTTAGCTCATCTTAATGTCACACATTTAATTGTTTGAGAATACAATCATCCCACCAACATGGAAACTAGTAACTAGGTGAACTGAGGTCGACTGTTAAAAGCGACATAAAACCACGAAGGATCTGAGCGTGGAGCGGAGAAGTAATGAACCTAAAGATACCAATGAGTCATTTTTACCCGCACCTTTTTAGATGAGACACTGAGCCTTATAAAGCAGGTGATACTAAAGTCAAGTTTATATGGTGATTCAGTCTAACATGACTCAACAGTTTATTACTTAGGTTACCACCTTTGGCCAGAAGTTAGCATTGCTAGCACATTAGCATTGGTCAACTAATGTTTAGTTGCATCTTTTCCTCTGGTGGGTCTGGGTTGTTCAGTAACTAAGTAGAATAAAAAAAATCTGCAAAGAAAAATTCACACTCACTCACACACACACACACACACACACATATATATATATATATATATATATATATATATATATATATATATATATATAATTATATGTGATATTTGTTTGTATTTGCTTTTTATTACTGTCATGTCCTACATTTGTATCACTGGACACTTTTTGTGCACCTTCTATGCAGAGTTTCTATAGAAGCGATTCTATCTATCTAGCAGGACCACACTTTATTCCCGTCTGTCAGTAACTCGCAGTGGCTGACCTAGAGGCCTGCTGGGTGTTCTTACTTGGAACAGCCCATAATTCTTTAAGTACCATCCGAATTATGTCACTGTTTTATATGAAAGCCTTTGAAAGGTCAAACTACTAATGGCATAATTCATTTCTCTCTTTAATACAATAAATCCCTCCTGTGCTCCAATGAGGGATTAATCTCTTTTTTCTACTGAGTCATTAATGATTGTTGTTTAAAACCATCTGTGCGGTTGTATAACTCATATCATGTTAGATCCTCTTACAACTGGGCTTGGATCCATTTCCTGTGTCAGTGACAGAAGAAAACACGACAAATCATTAATGTCATCAAAGCAGAACATTTACAGTTCCACACATTAAATATTAAAGTAATATTAACCCCCAGAGACCCACGGTTGTAATATTACAACATTAGATTTAAATCTACAAAAATAAACCTTCCCCATTTTTTTTTCTTTTTAAAACCACATTTACATTGCTAATAGGTCCTATTGTTCAGTTCTGCAACACTATTGGCTGTTAAAATGTGTAAATAGGCCCGTTTATCTGGCCTCCTAGAACAACATGTGAAAGGTTAAAAAAAGATTTTGCAGTTGTTTTCTAAATTTGGGTTTCTGGAGGTTAAAATGTTACACTTAACTAGTCATGTCTTTGTCACATTTCTCACAGAAAACCAGTATATTCAATTATAACATCAATATGAGTTGCAAACCAAATTCTTATATTATTTATATATATAAAGTTCGCAAAAAAAGAAAAAAGTTGAAGGTTTGGACAACGTGTCAAAATCCTTCTGGTTAAAGAGGTCTACTAAAGATTGCTGGTCTAAAGCTTGCTCTCGAACTGGAGAAGAACCAGAGTGGACTGGTTTTACATATTGATGGTATCATTGTCGTACCTTTCGACACAGCGCTGAACCTCGTTCAGGCGTGGGTGATGTTTGGTTACACGCTAACCGGAAAGACTGACTGTCACCAGTTGGGTCCTAAGAGCTCACAGTTTGCAGAAGTGGCTGGGATCTTGATAGTGCTACAAATCGCTGCTGACCGTGGTGTCCGCAAGCTGGTGATCTGCCCAGACTCGGACTACGCGCGTCTCAGTTTCATTTGTCATCTATTTTCTTGGGAAAGTAACGGGTTCTTAACCTCTAACTGGAAGCCCATTAAACATCACGACCTCTTCATGGCTTGTGATGCCTTAGTGACATCACATGACATGCAGATCTATTGGTGTAAGGTCAAAGGTCATTCTCATGCACCTGGAACTGATATGGATCTGAATGATCTTGCAGACTCTCTTGCCAAACAAGGTGCAGCTGTTGGTACCCCATGGTCCTTCAACTCCTTGTGGCTCCCTCACAATGTGTCTTCTCGGTCAGACCCACCCCGCGTGTGTGTCGTGACCCGAGGCCAGGCCGCCAACGCATCCACCACTCAACCATCTGATGGCTTTGTGTCCGTTCAACCTGTCATTTCTGAAAATGACCTTGGCAGCCTCCAGTCCCAGCAGGATGATCCTGTATCTTTTTGATCCGAAAGCTCATCTGCCTTCATCTGTCGAGCTTGACTACGTTCCTGAACTCCGTGCTCTCTTTCGGGCTTGGGTCACACTGAGGATGGTTGAAGGGTTGTTGATGCACGACTCCAAGCCTCCGTCATCACCTGTCCTTGTGGTGCCACCGCCCCTAAGGGTGGGCATGACCACGCAAGCTCATGACTCCCATTCTGCTGGACACAAAGGTTTAGTGCCACGTTCGGTGCCCTGAGCAAGGTTGCTTATTGGCCGGGGATGCGTCGAGACACCTCAGACTACGCCCAGAGCTGTCTGGTTTGCCGTCTAACCCCATCCACAAAGCTCCGCTACAAAGCAGGGGACCGTCCACACCGTGGTCAGACCTGCAATTTGATTGGGTGGGGGCCCTGACCAAGTCCAGCTGAGGTTATAAATACTTCTTGACCTTGGCCTGTGCCTATCTCCAGCGGTCAACGGGCAATCAGGCGGGGTACACCCTGGACAGAGAGCCAGTCCATCGCAGGGAAACACAGAGAAACACAGGACAAACAATCATGCACACACACACACACACTCACACCCAAGGACAATTTGGACAGACCAATTAACCTAACAGTCATGTTTTTGGACTGTGGGAGGAAGCCGGAGTACCCGGAGTGAACCCAGGCATGTACAGGGAGAACATGCAAACTCCATGCAGAAAGATCCCAGGCCGGGAAGCAAACCCAGGACCTTCTTGCTACAAGGCAACAGTTCTAACCATGGCGCCACTGTGCAGCCTCGTTGCACAATCTTAATTGTTTGTAAAATAAATTCTTATTTTGTTTATAAACCTGACTGTTTCTTGAATCGAAGCGAATGTGTACAATCCCCTAATAATTAAAAGAATCCTAGAATCTTCTAATTAATCATCCTAAGACCAAGCAAGGTGAAATTCTATAATTAGAGTATTACAGCTCATTGGTCTCAAGTAGTGGTAATAATAATAAATAGCTCTTAAGCAATTTACTTAATCAACATTACTTTATTATCATTACACAAAGATATTTTATTCCCGCAGCGACAAAGACTGAAATATCTCACTTTTATTATCCAAGTGGTTTTGAAGCAGCCAGAATTAGGGACAAGAGAAACCAAACAGTTCTGTCTTCTTCTGTGGTACGTACACATGGCAGCTCTTCTAAGCGTCATGTTTATGGGGACAGCTCCACCGAGAGCTCGTCTTTACAGCTCTGGCCTCGTTTTCTTATTTGTGAGGAAACATATCGACTCCCTGTTACTTTATCTTCATCCTGGCAGACTTTAAACACCACTCGCTGTGCAGATGGCCTCCTGCACCTCAACAATACAAAGATTAAACACAATCACTTAAAACTGTTTTGCTATAAAATTAAAAATATATATATTATGTAGTTATATTATTTATCTAGAAAGCACAACGTCACTCAAATTTTAACATATTTGCAGTAGTCTCTAGTAGGAATGAATGCCTTATACGTCGTACTCTGCGGGAAAAGAGCTCCGGTGCACCTGTTTAGGTCAGATGAGAAAGTAGCTTCAGACAACAAAATTCTTACTTCCTGATGTTTGGACATCTCTCCTCTGATTGGCTAAAGGCAACATGATGTAATGGGGTAATTATTGTATGTATTTGAGTGCTTTTAAAGCTCGATAGACTACCCTACACTATGACCAGTATGATGTGAATTTCCATATAAATATGGAAATCCAGTCTGATTGGTCTTTGAATGTTTAACCAGAAGATTTAGAATTCTTTGTTTATTCAGGGATTGTAAGACACTTCGTATTAATTCAAGAAGAGAGTCAAGTTTATAAAAAGTAAGAAATTTATTTTCTAAACAATTAAAACATGACAACTAGGACACTTTATGTGATGAATGGATCTAAGTGGATGGAATGTGAGGGGTGATGATGTGTGAATGTGATGTTATTAGAACCTCTCGTATCTGAAGAAACGGAGTTCTGAGTGGGAGTGAATTTGGTCTGCATTAAACTAACAAAGTTGGTTCTCATCAAAAACACATCAGACGCAATCTGTCGAGTCTACGTTGAAGACCCCCGTGGAAGATCTGGAATGTTGAGGTCCGGGGAACCCAGAGGTACCGAAGTCCGTAGAAACAACCGCAGTGCCGACTAGACCAGTCTCGGGATGTCTCCAGGTCACAACAGTTGTTATTTGTGTCTTAGGAATAACGCTTAAGGAGTTGAAGTTGTTTCAGCTTTATTTTACAGGAACCGTTTGCGGTCAGCTGTAGCATGCAACAGGTTTATTTTGACAGCTTGTCCAAAATATGCTCTGGGTTAAAGAGGTTTTGCTTCAGATGGCCAGTCCGAAACTTTCTCAAGAACTCACAAGAGCTAGAACTGACTCACGGTGAAGCGAGTCCTGTTTTAATAATTGTCAATTTTGATTTACCAACAAATCAGAATTTGACACGTAGAAGGGTTTTTACTAACAAACCTCAGAAAACATGCCTCGCGTCCATGGACGTAATTTTGGGGGGGACAGGGGGGACATGTCCCCCCCACTTTTTCCAAAGTCAAGGTTTGACCCCTGCACTTTTTACCATCCAAAAACAATATTACGCTATATTAAATTGACACTAGTTGAGCTCTAGGACCAAGCAGAAAACAACCGTTTGTGTTGAAGCCTGTTTCCCATTAGAGCATACTGTAAAGATCCCCCCCCCCCCCCCGTGTCCCCCCCACTTCTAAAGTGAAAATTACGTCCATGCTCGCATCAGATACAGGAGTTCTGATTGGTGGAACAGAAAGCAATGTGTCAGGATATTAGCTTAACCTTGTCATCATCACGTGTCTGAGTGTGTGAGCTGTCAGCAGGTAGTAATTCACTTGTTAAATCTAAAATTACTGATCATAACATAATAATATTCATTTCAACCACAGTAATTTAAACACAGATTAATCAAAGCATTGTTATTATCCTTCAACCATTATTGTTCATTATATGATTTAATTTAGAAAGTTCATCAGTCTTGTACTGTGAATAAAAAACAGTCTTAGATAAGAGGGAGCTTGGAGGGACCTTCAAGCAAGGTCACCTCTGGAAGGTGGGGTCCCCACCGTAAGGTGCTGGGCTTCAGCTGGAATCTCAGTGCCACCATCAAACCCCCCCCCCCTTTGGCAGGTGGTGTTCCCACTGCAGCCTTAAAGCGTCGTAGCAGGTCCTCCCCCAACAGGAAAGGAAAAGCCTCAAGGTCATCCACAAACACTGGATGGTTCACAGACATGTCACCCACTGAGATGCTTAGGAATATCACATTCGACAAGGTAATTTGGCCTGAAGAGTAAGGACAGATGTCCACGGCACAGGGCGTGAGCTTTAAGACACACAAACCTGTCCAGCTGCAGCCAAGCGGACATGATCCCAAGGAGAACTGGACATGATGGTGAAGTCTGGACCAGAGTCCAAGATACCCTCACAGTCAAGCGCCCCCTTCAGGGTCACCGGAATGTGAGATTTCTCAATAGGACCCTCACGGACGAAATCGCAGTGAAACCTTAGTGGAAGTCTGGCCGGTGAGCCAGGCTCACTGAGTTTGGTGTCGGGTGCTTTGGATGCTAGAGGACTAGCGCTGTTGCTATCGGACGCACCATTGTGGCATACTTCGCCTTTGCAGGACCTGCTACTGCGACCAAGTCATGTGCAGGTTCAGGAGGTGGAGGAGGGTGTGTACCCTTCTCTGCCAAAGAGATGGACAGAACTGACTCACATGCCGATCAATCTTTCATCAGGGGACAAAGTGCAGAACTCAGTGCGGAGCGAACTGTTCCAAGAGACACACTCCTAGAATCAGATCTCGGCCTAGGGGCAGGACTGCAGTCCCTGTGGCCACGGCGTGGTGAATACCGGTCAGAGGGAGATCTGCGCTCACCTGAGCGAAACGACTCTCCCCTAGAGGAGTATGATGAATCCCCCTTTTCTCTAAAAGAAACACGGTGTCTGTCATGGCCAAGTTGTGGTGACTTAGGGTCCCTCTCACCAGCCGGTGGGGGGCTCCGTGCGCTGGCAAAACTCTGAGACCTGTTAGTCGGAGAGCCTCGCCGCTTGAAATTGTTATAGGGCTTCTGGACCTGTGATTTAGCACCAGGTCTGCAATTATTACCTTTTTGAGTCCCTGATGTAGTCCCTTCGAGTCGCAGAGTGGAGGGATCTGCCCCCACCGCCAGGACCGAAGGGGTGTACTTACACTCACTTGCTTCTTTGAACCACCTGAAGCCTTAACTTGCCATTTTCCTGAGTTTGTCCATGGAGTTGACTTCAAGGTCTACCGCACCCATATAGGGGCCGTATTGAGGATGCCTTCTGTGTTTGGGTCCGACCCAAGTTAGCACATTTAAGTCCTCCGTCAGGCTTGTGCCTCTTCTAGTGTCATTTTAAAGGAATTTTATTTATTTATTTAACCTTTACTAGATTACCAGCAACAGAAATGCCACTAAAAACACACAATTATGTGAAGCTGGAAAAAAAAACTGTACAAATTTACATTTATTTCTGTAATTTAACAAGACCCAGAGACCATTTAAAGGCTCAGGAACCTTTACATATGTTTATATTTGCAATTTTAAATTTTAGCTGATTGGAGTCTTGTTAAAAATCACACAGTGACCTTTTAATAGTCTAGATAAGTGTTAGTAGTTCCTCCTGTTAAGTGCTTATTTATTTAAATTATTTAGGTTTACAAAAACATTTGGACATACGTTTTATTATGTTCCAGTCAGTAGTCATTTATATTTCACTATTGTAGTAATTTATAGTAAATTAAGTAAGTTTAATTAACCCATTTTTCTTGCGTTCTTTAATGAAAAAAGTAACTAAGTTGTTATTTTTCTTGGTAATTAGTTACTTTTATAATCTCGTAACTCTGTAAGTAACTGAGTTACTTTTATGAAAAAGTAAATAGTTACTAATTACTAGTAACTATAACTAATTACTTTTTAAAAGTAACTTTCCCAACACTGATGATCATTATGGTAAACAATCCCTTGGAGTGCAACCTCCAACTAAGTGACAAGCACATCAGACTCCCTTTCATCACTGCCAACAAGTAAAGAGGTAAATGTGTAAAACAACGTTTATGAATGGTGTAAGTTTTAGAACTGCTTGTTACAAACCAGTAATGCATTTTGTCCTCACAGTCTCCCGTCGAAACATGGTGTCCAATATGACATTGCCCAGAGACTTAGACCGACTCTCGTGTATTTTAGACCCAATTTTGTTACGAAGCCTCCAATATTTTTCAACAACTGGACATCATTTAATTCATTTTAAAGAACATTTCGATGGAAATTTCCAGAGATTAACGGTAAAAACTACACATTGTCTCTTTAAACATTTTAGATTCAACTATTAAATACTTTAAACACATTTTGTTGAGTAAAGATAACATTTTGGTGCTGCTTTGCTTGTACGATTAAAAAATTACATTTGTAAACTTTAGTTGGGAACATTGCTTTAAAACAGCAGATAAACGCCAAGCTCAGAAGGCTCAGGTTTCTTGGGAAACAACATTTCTTAGGAGCAGAATGAACAATCAGCCGAAACATTGGAGATCCAGAGGACCCAGCAGACGAACAAGCGGATTGCATTCATATATTTCAGTGATCTCTGGTTTAACTGGTGTCCCAACAAGAGCCAGAAGGCTTTTGATAAACTATAAGCATCTTATAAACATGAAGACTCATCACTTCTGTCTTGAATTCAAGCCTCATGAGCACACGGGGCTAACAAAGGCAGAAGCTGCCTCTGCAGATGTTTTGTTTGAAAAAAAGGGCAATAACCCATTAGAGAGAATGGTGACATTTCCAGTCACAACCTCCACAATGACACAGGCTGAGCTGGATCTAAGGGGAAAACCCAAACGTGGGATCATCTGAGCATTCACAGAAACCAAAGCACAAAGTGGATAAATATACAAACAAAGAAGGCGAAGAGAGGAGAGGAGCGGGGGTCGAAGGAGAAAGAGAAAATCCTCCACTTAAACTGCTCTGCAGAGCATCGAGTCCGTCTAATCTCTTAAGCGTGTGGCTTTTGTCTGGCTATCAGCTAAACAGGACAACATTGTTTCTCTGCTGCTCCTTTTGATTATTGTAAAGAAGCTTAAATCAGGCTAAAAGCTGTAAAGTGTGTTTGCAGCATCTGTCATGATGTCATCAGAGGGATCGAGAAACCGGAACAGCTGAATGCCCCTGCTGTGTTAGTAAGCTGTTATTAACCTGACTGTGTGTGTGTGTGAGTGTGTGTGTGTGTGTGTGTGTGTGTGTGTGTGTGTGTGTGTGTGTGTGTGTGTGTGTGTGTGTGTGTGTGTGCGCAGGTGTAGATGTGTGTAGATGTGTTTGTGTGTGTGTGTGTGCGTAGATGTGTGTTTGTGTAGGTGTGTGTATGTGTGTGTTTGTGTAGATGTGTATGTGTGTGTGTGTGCGTAGATGTGTGTGTGTGTGTGTGTGTGTGTGTGTGTGTGTGTGTGTGTGTAGATGTGTGTTTGTGTAGGTGTGTGTATGTGTGTGTATGTGTGTGTTTGTGTAGATGTGTATGTGTGTGTGTGTGTGTGTGTGTGTGTGTGTGTGTGTGTGTGTGTGTGTGAGAGAGACCCAGGAGTCAGAGACCTCAAGTGAACCACTAGAAATTATTTGTTTAAGAAAACACAAACATGTAAAATGTTACAATGACATAAAATATTAATGAACAACATAGGTGTGTGTTGGTGTAGGTGTGCGTGTGTGTGTTTGTTTGTTTGTGTGTGTGTGTGTGTTTGTGTAGGTGTGTGTGTGTCTGCACGCATAGGTGTGTGTAGGTGTAGGGGTGTGTGTGTGTGCGTGTGTGCGTGCGTGGATAGAAATGTTTAGCCCTCAGACTTCTCAGTCTCCAGGGGAGTGTTACAAAACAATTCTCCGCCAGGACAACAGAGGGCGTATCGCTGTTCTATGGTATCCTGTCATGTATCCGGTCCAAGATGGTGTGTTTATATTGTGTTTATGTTGTGTTTCTTATATTTCAGAGTCTTTTTAACACAGACAAATTTCTCTCTCATTCTCCTCCACCTCTTCATGCGCTCGCCACCTCTAAACCCATGTTTCCCATCATTTCTGTCCACGAATAAAATGCTTGCTGCGTATCTTTTCACTCCTCCAGTCATGGGTGAATAAAAGGTTCATATTTGTAGAGTTTTTTTTTTCATGAGGTCATCTTTAAGCTGCTCTGTGTCTGCTACTAGACACCTTCTGCTCTCTATGTTTTTGAGGAAGCAATGGCCGTGCTGCTGACGAAAGCAGCGTCCCGACCAATCACAAGCTTGCGTTTTCCGTCTCGTTTGACAGATGTTTAGAAAAGTGAACTTAACTCTGGCAGTATTTGCGAGCCTGCTGGAGAGCACTCGCAAGGACGGAAAATGCCATAGCGTGTCTCTGCACAGATGCAGACGCATAAACTAGGCTTTGCATACTTCAAGTTCCTGCCCACATTATTGCCTCTAGTGTCACAAGGCACTTTAACAAGTCCTTACAACTGTGTGAGTTCCCCTCTGACTGATCTTACCAACTGTGTCCAACAATTAAAGGTGGAGGACATGTTGTCAGATCCACCAATTGTCTCTAAAGGTGTGCCTCAATGCTCCATTCTGGGCCCAAAGCTGAGGCTGCTGGCACATCCTGTATTCACCTCTATGCATTGACACCATTCTGTACATCAGTGTTCCCCAACCCTGGTCCTCAGGACACACTAACCTGCATGTTTTCCATGTCTCTGCTTCAGCACGCCTGATTTACATTGCTTCCTCAGGAGGCCGTCAAATGATGCTGATGCCTATTGATCACTCAGTCATTTAAGTCAGCTGTGTGGCAGCAGGGAAATACTGGAAATACTCTATCTTCCATCTCTTCTTCATGCTACTCATAATACTTACCAAACAAGATCAAGCATTATTATCAAGTTTGACGCCCCCCCCCCCCTTTACTACTGTGGTCCCCAGACTCTTGACCTCCCCCCCTGAGCCTGAGATCAGTGGACTCTTTTAAGAAGCAGCTGAAGACTCACCTGACACTATATAGAAAATAGTGCCAGGTGAGTTCTTCCTCTTCACAATAATCCGATTAAGCATTAAAACCACTGCACAAGTCCACAAGATACCTAAACTTCCCCACTAGAAATACGGCCTTTGCCCTGCCCCACATTTAGCCAGCCAGCCTTTCCTGGTTGAGATTTGTAAGGAAGAGTCCCAAATGTCTAGAAAAGTCCACAGCTTGTAACTTAGAGCGGTAGTCGCATGTGAACTTTGGTTAAAAATGTTAGAATCGCCACTACAATGAGCCTGTCTCCATTAACCTCCAAATTCCACTACCTCAGCTCCGCCCAGCCCCGCCCCGCCCTCGCCTTCCGCAGCCGCTCGCTTCCGAACTCAATTTTTACTGGTACCCGCTCTACAACGGCTCCGCTCCGGTGCGGAGACCTGAGGTGCGCAAACAAGCTTGCGCTGGATTTTCGAGATCTTGCGAAACAGTCCAAGCAATAAACGCAAATGTTATATCCAAACACCCGTTGTGTGGGAGAAGCATCGAAATGAACTGTTTAATCTGCCCATCATTTGTGTTGAGAGATCAGCAGTGTTTGGATCAACAAAGGGTGACTACTTTGATAGTGGAAACTGTATTTATGGCTTACTTTTGTGCATTTAAAGTTCAGCCGCCATTGATAGTTGTTAAAAGTTGTTAAACCTGTGCATATGAAACAAAAAACGCTTTTTGTTTATCAATTTATTGTGAAATAACGGAAGCTGTGCTTGCCCCTTTCCTGTTGGGCGGTTGCGATTCATGTCCATTGACTGCGGAGGTGCTCCGGCGTCCAGCAAAAATAGGATCGATTCTATTTTTGCCAGACGCCAGAACAGAGGGCGGCGCACTGCCGCAGCAAGGCTGCAGTAGTGGAATAGCTCTGATTTACTACAACGGGACCAATTTTGCTGCGGAGTTCGTGCCGGAGCGGAGCGGAGGTAGTGGAATTTGGGGGTTACTCTGTAGGTCAGAAAGTGTGAGAAATATGAAACGTCTGGGGTTGGAGACCAAAACACAAACACATTTTGTATTTTTGCAACTAATAATTTTAATCAATCCAACCCTAATCCGTCCCATTCCATAATCCTTAGATAGAAAACTCTTGTCTAAAGTCCTACGTACACATTTGGCATGATGGCTCCGCCTTTTACAGCCCAGTGAGAAACTGGCTTTAGACAAAATGCTAATCATTGCTGAACAGCTCTACTGCAATAAAAATATTTTTTAAAACATGTACGTTTTTGAAAAACATCATTTTAGCTTAAACTTTTATCTAAATCCACTAACTATGTTTGTGCGTTCGCCAACGTATTACGTTTTTGGAAAACCCAGCAGGTTTGTTTTTAGATAACTAAAGAGGAAACTCTTGTCGGCACCATTCAGAGGCGCTCCATTGCATCAGTCAGAAGGACTGTGAGGAGATTTCCTGCACTAGACAGAAGAACCTTAAGGTGTTTACGTAGCAGAGCTTTTATTCTAAGAGAAAAAAGGCCTGTTTTCTCACCATTTGTGCAACTGGAGGATTGATCCTTGCAGCAGCTGTTGGCCGTTTATTTTAATGCTTCAATCAGACATGATGCAATGAATGAGCAACACTCCAATGAGAGAGCGCCCATCGATTTCTAACAAGGTATTCCCGTAAAGACTGATGGCCAAGTTTATTAGAGTTGTGAAAGCATGGTGGCTCTCTAAAGCATTTGTGAGGTTTCACAGCTTTTAGGGAATTAAATGTTTTGCATAGAGCTATTTTCCTTTAATAAACACAGAAAAGGAGCAGGAAGGTGAAGAGAAGGGAAATATGTAAAAATGGTGATGCTTACTTTTACAGCTCACATTTCTCATCGTCACAGTAATGACATGGACTGGAATTACACACGGACGTTTGCAGACATGCTGAGGAAGTGTGAAGGTATAAAGAAACCAGCTTTGCTCTCACGCGCAGGCAGAAGCTTACACAGACATTTGCTGGCATTCACTCATTTTGGCTTGGATCCTCTTAGAGGGTAGAGAATAAGCCAAACCTTTCATCTCAGTAAACATTTGCATATTGTGTGTGTGTGTGTGTGTGTGTGTGTGTGTGTGTGTGCGTGCGTGCGTGCGTGCGTGCGTGCGTGCGCGCGCGATAAACAGCAGGAAGTGTGACAAATACAGTCGAGGTTTGGATTAACTCTTCCACCCTGAATATCATTTTCTTTAAACCTCCTGACACAATGCACACACACACACACACACACACACACACACACACACACACACACACACACACACACACACACACACACACACACACACACACACACACACACACACACACACACACACACACACACACACACACACACGGCTCTCCGAGGCCCCCTCCTGATGGCTTGTATTTCCTCAGAGTTGAAGTCTGACAGGAAGTCGTTTGTCTCTAAACTTATCGGATTGTCTCCCTCTACATCCCAACATCTTGATTTCTCTCCAGAACCAAAAGCATGCGGCATCCCACTAATCTCAGAAGCAAACACCACTTTATCTCCACTGCCTGGTTCAAAGATGGCTTTAAAAAAGGAAAAACCTGCACCTGCAGTTGAAATGAGATGCAACAGATTTTAGGACCAACTGCAGGAAGGATATAACCATCGTGAGCTATAAAAAAAATAAAATAAAATAAAATAAAAACTGCAAAAGTGCAAAACCCAAACAGTTTCTGAACTATAACCAGCAGATAAAAGAGTCACTAGTTTGATCATGATGCAGTGAATTGTGATTTGATATTAGGTGATTGGGAACAGATGGAAAACAGTGTCAGATTAACTTCAAAATAAAGCAATTTGTAAAACAAAAGTGTGTTTGATAAATAGCTATTTTGTTATTTTTTTGTTACACTCCTAGTAAATAATGGAGACATGACAAAATACAAGTATGTTTACATTAACCATGAAAAGCTATTAACACTAATAAAACCCTAAGATTTTCACTGCACCATGAGCCTGAACGCTCAGAACCCCAGAGTGTTTCAGCATATCTGTATATCCCAGGAGGTCAGACAAACATCCTTAACCCGAGCCCTTTTACAGAGCCTGCTGTAATAAAAACTTCCTTCAACAAGAACCAGACCTACACCACCATTGTCACAGCTGAACACAAACGGCTACAAAATGCACGTCTGAATGTTCCATCCATCCATTTTCATCCGCTTATCCGGAGTCGAGTCGCGGGGGTAGTAGCTTTAAGCGAGAGGCCCAGACTTCCCTCTCCCCAGCCACTTGGGCCAGCTCCTCTGGGGAATTGCAAGGCGTTCCCTGGCCAGGACTTATGGGCCATTCCCATCTGTACCGGGTCGGCCCGGGCCGGGTAGCGTAGGTTGTTTACATATCTGGGTGGCCTGGTATTTTTCCGGGCCAACCAAGGTTCATTCTCAGCCCTCTTCTTGAGGGGGTCTGCTTCAGGCCGACCAGGGCCAACACACCCACTGCTGACAGCAAATTCACACCTTCCATTAGAGCAAGCCTCTGATTGGTGGGTAGAATCAGCCCACATGGGCTTAAGACAAGGACGTGTGGAATCAACCGGGCCAGGCTGGGGCCGACTGGGGCTACGCGGCCCGGGCCGACCCGGTACAGATGGGAATGGCCCATTAGTCCCTCCATCATGTCCTGGGTCTACCTTTAGGTCTTCTCCCGGTTGGACGTGCCCGGAAAACCTCACAAGGGAGGCGTCCAGGAGGCATCCTGACCAGATGCCCGAGCCACCTCAACTGGCTCCTCTCAATGTGGAGGAGCAGCGGGTCTACTCCGAGCCCCTCCTGAATGACCGAGCTTCTCACCCGATCTCTAAGGGAGAGCCCAGCCACTCTTTGGATAAAATTCATTTCGGCTGCTTGTATCCACGATCTCGTTCTTTCGGTCACTACCCAAAGCTCATGACCATAGGTGAGGGTAGGAACGTAGATCGACCGGTAAATCCAGAGCTTCGCCTTCTGATTCAGCTCTCTCTTCACCACAACAGACCGGTACAATGCGTGCATCACTGCAGATGCAGCACCAATCCACCTATCGATCTCATGCTCCAGTTTTTCCTCACTCATGAACAAGACCCCGAGATACTTAAACTCCTCCACTTGGGGCAATACATCATCCCTGACCCGGAGAAGGCATTCTACCCTTTTCCAAATCAAGACCATGGTCTCAGATTTAGAGGAGCTGATTCTCATCCCAGCTGCTTCACACTCGGCTACGAACCGCTCCAGCGAAAGCTGAAGATCACGTTTTGATGAAGCCAACAGGACCACATCATCTGTAAAAAGCAGAGACCTGATCCTCAGGCCACCAAAACGGATGCCCTCCACATCTTGGCTGCGCCTAGAAATCCTGCCCATTAATGTTATGAACAGAATCGGTGACAAAGGGCAGCCTTGGCGGAGTCCAACTCTCACTGGGAACGAGCCCGACTTACTGTCTGCCGGCAATGCAGACCAAGCTCTGACACCGGTCATACAGGGACCTAACAGCCCGTATCAGAGGGCCTGGTACCCATACTCCCGGAGTACCCCCAACAGGGCCCCCCGAGGGACGCGGTCAAACGCCTTCTCCAAATACACAAAACACATGTAGACTGGTTGGGCAAATTCCCACGCACCCTCCAGGATCCCCCTAAGGGTATAGAGCTGGTCCAGTGTTCCACGGCCAGGACGAAAACAACATTGCTCCTCCTGAATCTGAGGTTCAATAATCAGACGGATCCTCCTCTCCAGAACCCCTGAATAGACGTTACCAGGAAGGCTCAGGAGAGTGATCCCCCTGTAGTTGGAACACACCCTGCAGTCCCACTTTTTAAATAAGGGGACCACCACCCTGGTCTGCCAGTCCAGTAGGACTGCCCCCGATGTCCACGCGATATTGCAGAGCCGCGTCAGCCAACACAGCCCCACAACATCCAGAGCCTGAAGGAACTCTGGGCGGATCTCATCCACCCCTGGAGCCTTGCCACAGAGGAGTGTTTTAACCACCTCAGTGACCTCAGCACCAGAGATTTGAGAGGCCAACCCAAAGTCCCCAGACTCTGCTTCCTCACTGGAAGATGTGTCGGTGAGATTAAGGAGGTCTTCGAAGTATTCTGCCCACCGATCCACAACGTCCTGAGTAGAGGTCAGCAGCACACCGTCCCTACTATAGATAGTGTTGGTAACGCACTGCTCCCGCCCCCCCCCCCCCCCTCCCTCTCCATCTCCCATCCCCCCGAGGCGCCGGATGGTGGACCAGAATCTCCTTGAAGCCGTACGGAAGTCTTGCTCCATGGTCTCACCGAACTCCTCCCATGCCCGGGTTTTTGCTTTGGCGACCACCCGAGCCGCTTTCCGCTTGGACTGCCGGTACTCGTCAGCTGCCTCTGGAGTCCCACAGGCCAAAAAGACCTGGTAGGACTCTTTCTTCAGCTTGACAGCATCCCTATCCGCTGGTGTCCACCAGCGGGTTCCGGGGTGTCCACCACGACAGGCACTGGCGATCCTGCAACCACAGCTCCGGTCGGCCGCCTCAACAATGGAGGCACGGAACAGGGTCCATTCAGACTCAATGTCCCCCGCCTCCCCCAGAACATTTTGGAAGTTCTGTCGGAGGTGGGAATTGAAGCTCCTTCTGACAGGAGACTCTGCCAGACGTTTCTGGCAGAGCCTCGCGATACGTTTGGGCCTGCCTGGTCTGACCGACGTCCTTCCCCACCATCTGAGCCAACTCACTACCAGGTAGTGGTCAGTTGACAGCTCCGCCTCTCTCTTCACCCGAGTGTCCAAGACATGCTGCGGCAGGTCAGCTGAAACAATAACAAAGCTGATCATTGAGCTGCGGCCTAAGGTATCCTGGTGCCAAGAGCACATATGGACATCTTCATGTCTGAACATGGTGTTCATTATGGACAATCCATGACTGGCACAGAAGTCCAATAACAAAACACCACTCAAATTCTGATCAGGGGGCCGTTCCTCCCAACCACACCTCTCCAGGTCTCACTGTCGTTACTGTAGCGTTGTGGTTTATGCTCTTTTATGAAAGAGGAACCATTCTACATGATAATTTGTGATATTAATTTTATTAAATTAATAACCAAATTGTATAGTTTTAAGAAGACTCAAAGGTTGTTTTCATCGATAAACTGTCGATAATATCTGTGGGTCTGTGTTTCAGTTCAATGAAGAAGCACGTTTGACAATTAAAAGTTTTAATTCTTCAAATTAAACTAATGATTCTGAAATTGACAAACAGGAAATAACAATCAACATTGGCAACTTTGTGGGACAATCTTTAACAGTTGATATGCTGTTCTTGATCAAATAGACCTTCTGTTGGAGGTGCTGAAGGTTGAGAGTGATATGATGTGATTATGGATGCGTGTGTGTGCAAAGTGTAGTGAGAATTGAACATGAGGTGAGATGAATGCGTGTGCGCATCTGATTTTGCTTCAGGAAGAAACAGGTGTCTGAGTGAAAAGTGATGGTTTGAATAAACTTAGGTTTAGTTGGAAAAGATGCATCAAAACACTATCTGCCGTGTTCTGTCTCACCGAAAATCGGACCCCCTGTTGGATCCGGGACGCCAGAGGATGTTCATCCAGGTGACACCAGCGGCTGGCAGAGGAGACGGAGGTGTCCGCGGCCCGGTCCAGAGATGCCCTCGGTACACGTCGATGGAAAAGCGTTTTGTCGATGCGTTTGTTAAGTTTAGTTCACTCAGAAATCAAAAGACTCGGGATGAGCCTGCGTTAGAAGTTGCGATTCCGCTATTCTGTCTGGCTTGGCAGGAACAGTGTGAGAGGGGGGGGGGGGGGGGGACGAGCCGACCGGCTCTGTCCCCCCTTTAGCGTTTATTCAGGTCTTCTCTCTTTCGTTGTCAAGCACGAACTGAAATCATAAGACTGAAACTTACCAAAAGCCTTTCTCTTCTCAAAGCAAACGTTTGCGTCAGCAAATGTGTTTTGGAGTTTACTGTGAGAATCTGTGTGTTGGTGTGTTTGAGTGTGTGTGTGAAGGTCGGTAACAAACATCCTCAACATTATCTAATTAAGTATGGATTCATTAATCCATTATAATTACCCAAAGCATAAGAATCATTCATTTGATTAAACACATTTATAATGAGCAAAATGATAATGATTACTTTAACATTAAAATCAAGAAACAAAGTTTTAAGACTTGTTATGTTATGACTACTTTTCCATGAGAACTCCTTCTTCTGGTACTGCAGGTGTTCAGATATTATGGTTTCCAGCAGACTCTTGCAGACTTCATGTCTGCAAAGGTCTCAATCTGTGGGTGAAAGTTCTCAGCGACCCAGCTCTTTGACCCAGCCGAGTCAAATGACCTTTTGCACAGAAAACCCATATGTAGCAGGATGAATTGTCCATTTCTGACCTAAAAGGCCCTGCTCTATTTGCTCTGCCCAAGTAGAAACACAAGTTTCTGACACAAACCTAATCTACAAGATATGGGCCAAGGCCACTCACGTTCGGTGCTCTTATCTAAACTGTTGCTTCTCCGGACAGCACAGGAAAGAAGACAGAAGACCAAGAACTCTATTAACTAATAATTAAATAACTTCTGTTAGTCCAAATAATCATGTGATGCCTAATGTTCAAGCAATCTGTGAAATGAGAATATTAATTACTTGATATTATAATCATATGATAGTATATAAAAAGTAATATAACTTTAAATATTTACACTAGACTGATCACACGTAATGCTAAAATCGCATGACACATTTCCTTTTCTGATCCAATCAGAACCTTCCAGATCTGACGCGAGGCGTGGTTTTGTTGGTGCTTGTATAATCCCCTTTTGTTGTCAAATTCTGATTAGACGGTAAATCAAAACATCCAAATTATAAAACTATGCCCCACGTCATCTTAACTTCAGTTCAAAGCGTTCTAGAGAAGTTATCAAAGTGGCCAATCCGTAACTTTCCTCTTAAAGCCAAAAGAACCTAACGACAACCTGGATTAAATCTGTTGCATGTTCCACCTGCTGCAACGGCTCCTTCAGAATAAAAGCTGAACCATCACGACCCCTTCAGGGTCTCGCTGATGCCAATAAACTGTCTTGACCTGGGAGTAACTCAAGACTGGAAGGGTCGGCAACCGCTGCATATCTACAGGCGTCGGTTCCAAGAGGGTCCAAGCTGGACCCCCGACATTCCGGATCTAAACGGGGACTTCCGTTGGGGTACATAGACCGACAGATGCCGTCTCAATGTGTGTTATAATCTCCAAACCAAAGCTTAGAGCGAAACGCCCTTTCACTCCCACTCAGAACTAATAGTCTCTCTGGATTTGCTGGTTCTGAATATATTTCACACACACACACACCATCCTCAGTCTCACTCCACCTTAGTTACATCATACACATAATGTTTAGAGTTAGTCTTGTTCAAATTGTTTAGAAATAAATCTTTTAACTTTTAAAACTTGACTCTCTCTTGTCTCTGGGTTAATACGAAGTGTTATCTAATCCCTGCAATAAAAGAAGGTGCTATATTAAATACAGGCCATTTACTATTTCATCTGTCCATCCATCCATCCGTCCAATCATTCATCAATTCATCTGTTTTCCATCCATTTATCCATCTATCCAATCATCCATCCATCCATCCATCCATCCATCCATCCATCTGTCTGTATAATCATCCATCCATCATCGCATGGCTCTTCCCTCACATGCTGGTCATCAGTCTGGTCAGATTCTATTTTTTTCACAAGCAGCAACAACATAAAAGCTGTCCAGGGTCGCCGGGTACAGGCTGGGAATGGAGACCGGGCGTAAAACGGAAACTGTTTCTACTAAGTGAGAAGTGGAGATGCAATTAAGTAGATTTATGTCTGGTCATACATTAAGCGACATCATCTATGAAGATCACGTTTGTGTTCAAACGTTAAACATCGTTTGATCTTTCCTGCACTAGATGTCTGTATCACAGAGACACACACACACACTTTGCTGACCCAGGGTGAAAATAATTCCTGTGTTTAATTATCGCACAATCAAGTCACCATCATGGGAGCTGTTTAACTGTCACTGGCATTAGGTTAAGGGGATGCGTTCAAATGTAAGAATGGCTGCTGCTGCTCTATATATGTGTGTGTGTGTGTGTGTGTGTGTGTGTGTGTGTGTGTGTGTGTGTGTGTGTGTGTGTGTGTGTGTGTGTGTGTGTGTCTGAGCGCTGACTTATCAGTTGTTTTGTCACGGCTGCAGGCTGACAGATAAGAAACCAGTCATTTGCTTTGCTTTTAAATCCACTCGGCCCAAACCGTGTTACTGCTGAATAGGTGTGAAATAATATGGAATTGAACACCAGTCCCTAAAGGGATCATTTATTGTTGCAGCATACATTAGGGAAACACACAAACAAGCGATAATGACCCGTTGTTGGGAAAATGGACTTTTAGTGAAGTTTTGTTTGAATCTCAGAAGTCAACAGAATCAGCTGACAGCTCTAGACTTGGAGCCTTTCTAATTTTCCTAGAGGTCATTGAACTCCTCACATCTTGATGCATCATAATATAATGTGTTACTGGGATGAACAACGGTCACAAAGGAGTCTCTAAAATGTTTCAAAATGTTTGCAAGTTTTCAATTTGCTCTCATGTTGCTGGAATTTCTCTGAAAATTATCATAGAGATCAGGAGCATCTGGAGCCTCATGAGTGATCCAAATTCTCCACCAGCAGATGAACACGACTTACCGCTCCTGTTGGAATACCGGAGGACCTCAACACCAATCCAGGATTCAGGAGCTGTCAGGAGTCTTCTCATCTTTGGAAGTTCAGCCAATTTCAGCTGCCATCTGCCAATCAGAAAAGAGCAAATTCAGCCAACAACATATGCTTTGGTATAACATTGATATTTGAATTGAAACTTAAGATGTTTAATTGGAAATACAGCAAGATATTCTGGGGAAAGAAGTGGATTATTCATTATAAGTGTTGATCACAAGTCCTAGATCTAAAACAGGAGTTTTCACAAAACAGTCACGGATTTTTAATTTTAGCATTTTATTCAGTAATCCACTTTTGTGGCATGAAGCAGCAACCCACTCTGGTCACTTCCTGTCCACAAGTCATCACTAATCATCCTCACAGGGATGTTGGTAAGCAGGCGGCGACATCAATTAGCCCGTTTTTAGCCCCGATGCCACCTGAGACACAAACAATGACCAGCAGCAGGAGATCAGCAGTTCTGCAGCTTAGCTTCCTGCGGAGGGGATGCTAACACAGAGCTAACAGGCAGCTAGTCCCACAAGGCTGCTCGTAAGAGGGCAACAGAAGTCTCAGAACTATAATCCAAACACTAAAACTACTGTGGTCAAGCTCTGAAGGGCGGGCATGAGAGGGAGAGGGCGAGCGAGGGAGAGAGAAATATTAAATTATGCACTAGTGATATGAAAGTGAACGTCTCCTCTGGCTCTGCAAGTTGTTTTACAGAAGCTACATTTATTTAAAGATTTCTTAACTTGGAACATTTAAAACCTTTCTACATTTTTCAGGCTCAGGTTTTGGCATTGGTTCCTCAAAAGAAGAAATCTGGATCGGTTCCTCAAATTCACGGGTTTTGGGGTGTGATAGATGCAAGGGTGTTCCCAACAAACGGCTCTTTGTTGCAAACCAGCTGCAGTTATTTACAATTCAACTTCCTGCATGTTTTTTTATTTAAATCTTTTTTTTTATAAACTGAATTTGTTGATACGCTAAGCTTTGCAGAAAAAGAAAAGATGAGACTGTAAAACAATAAAAGACAAACATTTGGGGCCAAAGTGAGAAAAAGAAAAGCTTCATTTCTGAAATACATTTGAAACTGAACCTATTCCAAACCAGATCAGACATTTTGTCAGCTTTCTTCTCACACCAAACCCTCTGTCAGGAATCTTGGTGTGACCTTTGACCTAGCTCTCACCCTGAATTATCATGCCAGTTCTCTTGTTCGATCTTCCTTCTTCCATCTCAGGAACGTTGCTAAGCTGAGTCCCATCCTATCCTTCTCTGAACTTGAGACTTGAGAAACCTTCATCTACTCACGCTTAGACATCTGTAACTCTCTTTTCACGTGTCTGAGCAGAACCTCCTTGAACCGTCTACAGGTGGTTCCAGTGCCGGCGCTCCGCACACGCACACCACGCACAGCGCGTAGGACACCACGCCAGGGAGGGGGGGCACCAAACGCAATCTTATGAAAAAATTATATATATATATATATACTGTAATACAGATTTCAATTAGAAGATGTGCAAAGCAAGTTAACAGCATGTTTACAGAGGGAAAACAATACAAAAAGGAAAGGAGATGGACCGTCTCACCCCTGCAGTACACCTGCGGAGGATGCAGCGGACACAGTCATGGCTCTGAAAAGGCAGCAGGAGTCCAGGGCAGTGAAGAGACAACAGAAAAAACAGCGGGATGATGCTGTTGCTTCGATTAAGAGTAAGACAAGTATTTTAATGGAAATTCTTAATTTTTTATCTATTCCTAATTCTAAACGTGTGGTCAAGTTCAGAGGGTCGTTTGACTTAGCTCAAATTCGGACTTGTTACTGCTGTTAATTAATCTGTTTTTGGTCAAATTTTGCCGAGTTTGGGATAAGCATGCTGCTTTTCAGGACTTTTATTTGGTGTTTTTCGCACTCTGCTTCCGTACATTTAACATTTTGACTCTTATCTGCGTGGTTTGGGCAGATGTCGTTCTCTGCTTCTCCAGTCTGTTAAAAGTATAATGCGCCACTCTGTCCCGCAGCCTCCCGTCCGCCTACCGGGCGTTCATCAGTAGCTGAGTGAGAGAGGCTGAGAGGGAGAGAAACTCAGAAGCTTTAGAGCTTTTTACTGCTGGAGAAAAAATGTAGCAAGTCATCATCTTCCTAAATGCAGTCATCCTCTTCTGAATCAGCACTTCTTTAAAGAAGAAGAAATATTTATTTATTTATTTATTTTAAATGCAAAAAAGGGAAATATCCTTTTATTCAGCCTGTTCATGCGACTTGTATCAAAAATAAGTCTGAACAGTGTAAAAGGTAAAAATAGACCTTGAAGAGTTTGAAGATTTTTTTTGTTTTAATAAGTTCATCTTAAAACATCTTTCTCAAGTAAAATAAAGTTTCCTCTGTGAGGTCAGATAGGCCCATCTGTGCTGTTTTGTAACAGAAATAAACAAATGAATCATATTTGTCCACCCAAATACTTAAATGTCACAAAAACAGGAAGGACAAAAACACCGTCAAGATAAAGTAAGAAATTTTATTTTTAAATAAGCAGCTGTTTGTGATTAATCATGAATTAATATGGACATGATTAATATCATTATTAAATAGCCCATGGCCTATAGGCTATGTAACTGAGATTTAATATGAAAAATTAGATAAACCTATTTTCAAACTAGGTATTTGCTCTATGTTGATATATATTTCATAAACATTTACAGGCCAAGAGAAACATCAGCTGCTGATGGTATAATTTGAAGAAAAAAGTCCATTATGCTAACCTCCTCCCTTCATATTCAGAATTTTCTAGTTGTGTATAAAATGTGTATATTGTGCCTCTCTAGTTCTTAATAAAGTTTAAATAGATTTTCTAATTTAGTCATGTCACATGCCAGTGATTTATAAGCCAATACAAACCTATAAATAATCTATTGCAGTATTTTTTTTTACCATGGTTTAAATCTTTTATCTTATTATAGAATGAATATGACAAATTATCTTTTTGTGTTTGAATGCAGGCTCAATGAACAAGTACATTCAAGGAGGAGCTCAGGCCGAAAGTTCAGATCAGCCATCCGCCAGCAGTTCAAGAGCTCAAGATCAGTTGTCAGCCATCACGTCTGAACCTTCTACATCACCCCTGACCAGGAATTACAAAGTAAAGCACACCTACAGACCGAGCACGGCCCACAGCCAGCACTTCTGAAGGCAGAGTGAGTCCTGGATCTGAAAAAGCATCTGAAAATTACATTGGAGAAACACATGTGCCACAACCGGTGCTTGTGTTGTGTGGATCTGTTACATAGTTCTAAATAATAACAATATGGAGTTCCTGTGTTGAGTATGCTACATTATGTAAATATCAATCCTACTTTTTGGAAATAATAAGCAGTTTGTGCAAACAGTACAAGAGAATTAAAGAGAATTTAAGGCAAGAGCTTGCACATACTGTGTTGATTTTTCTGCGTGTGTGTGTGTGTGGGGGGGGGGGGGGGGGGGGGGGGGGACCACGAAGCCTTTGTGCTTAGGGCACCAAAATAGCTAGCAACGGCCCTGGGTGGTTAAGAATGCCTGTTCTGACCAAGTCCTCCAAACACACCCACATCAGAACATGATCTCTGGCTCTCGCTGGAGCAGTTTGCATGCAAGTGTGAAGCAGCTGTGCTGAGAATCAGCTCCTCTAAATCCAAGATCATGGTCTTGAGTCAAAAAAGGGTCGAATGCCTTCTCCAGGTCAGGCATTTTGGGGCCTTGTTCACGAGTGAGGAAAAAATGAAGTGCAAAATCGATCGGGGCATTGTACCGACATGTCATGGTTAAGAGAGAGAGAGAGCTGAAACAGAAGGCAAAGCTCTCGATTTACCGGTCGATCTACGTTCCTACCCTCACCTATGGTCACGAGCTTTGGGTAGTGACAAAAGGAATGAGATCGTGGATACAAGCGGCCAAAATGAGTTTCCTTCGCAGAGTGGGTGGGCTCTCCGTTAGAGATAGGGTGAGAAGCTCGATCATCCGGTAGGAGCTCGGAGTAGACCCGCTGCTCCTCCACATCGAGAGGAGTCCGTTGAAAAGGCTCGGCCATCTGGTCAGGATGCCTCCTGGATGCCTCCCTGGTGAGGTTTCCCAGGCATATCCAACCAGGAGGGGGCCTAAAGGTTGACCCAGGACACATTGGAGGGACTTTGTCTCTCACATGGCCAGGGAAGGCCTTGGGATTCCCCAGAGGAGCTTGCCCAAGTGGCTGAGGAGAGGGAAGTCTGGGCCTCTCGACTTAGGGAACTGCCCCCGCAACCCGCCTCCGGATAAGCGGAAGTAAAGGGATGAATGGATTTTTATATTTTAATTTTTTTGTTCTTGAAGCATCTCATGATTTTTATCTTGAGAGGTCCTGTATAAAATAAGTTGTGTTTTCTCTTTTCTTTCACTTTTCCTTTTGTATCACAGAGTCCAGCAGCTGATGATCATTTAGAGTTTCTGCTTTTTCTCATAAAGCTTTCTGAACATCAATTTTCTCCGCAGGTGCACATTGGCTCCTTTCAGCCATTTTGCACCTGCCGGGGTTAAAATAAACTAAAATTGTTTCACTTTGAAGGATTCTGTGATCCTGCACAACACTGACCGTCTTTAATCTGCCTAAAAAAGCTGGAAGTGACTCGAACACCTGTGTGGATAAAGTGGAATAGCAGAATCATGTTTGGTTCTGATGAGGGAGTCGAACTCAGGCTGCTGCCTTAAATGTTCCACCAGTTTCTGCACTTTGATGCTACTGATTGCTTCACTCCCCCATCACGTTGCAGAAAACTGAGTGTGATTTAATGCAGGAAGAGCTGGAATATTCAGCATCTCCATGTCCAGCAACAATTATTCAGCAAAACAAAAACTTTCTGCCATCAACTGGATTCATTTAGATCCATTTGTCCACCATTAATATGATTATAATTTATGTCTCATAACATACAGTTGTGCTAAAATCTGAAATCATTTTAATTTTTTCAAATCAGCCAGACTAATCTCCTGATGATCACCAGCTCTGCAGTCTGAAAGTCCTTTTGTGTTTTATATTATTGTTGTTGTAAAGACAATTTACTGGGCGGTTTGCAATAAAACGATTTTTGATAAAAAGTGAAGACCGTTATGAAAATCCTGATTTTCAAAGCTCGTTTAGGTTTACGTTTTACCTGCAAACGTTTGAAAAAAGTTCTTTGTGTGCAATGCTGACCCAGAACAGATGAGATGTTCATCTGCTGAAGACTTCCCGTCTGTGTTTGATTTAAGTTACATTCATGGTCTGATTAACCCTAACCCCCATGAAGGAGTTAATTTGACTGGTGTTTCTTTATCTCTGGCCAATAATTCAAAGGTGAAAAGCAGCACATAACTCAAGGGATGAACCAAGAAAGCTGTGTTACAAGGATTGAAGAATCTAAGTCAAATATCTAACCCGCCATCAAACTCGGTCCCACGGGGTTTGGTCATGACCTTTAAAGTATGAATTCTTTCATTTCTGCTCCTGAAACGTTGTACTTAAATAAAAGTTCATGAATGCAGACTGAACCAAATCAGAAAGCCTGCTGCAGGACCGTCTCACCGCTGCACCTCTTCAGTAGTGTCAAACAGGAGCTGAGCCAGAACCAGATGCATTGTTAATCTGACTGTAACCATGTTTTACCGAGTAGAGCATCATAAAAACCCAGCCACCGCTCTCTGATTGTAAAGAAATTGGCTTATTTCTCTGAATTCAGGGCGAAAGCAGCGACTCGATAGACTGTAACCAACCCTGAATGAGATGATGGAGAGAGAGACAAGAGAAACAAAGAGCTTCAAGTCAGGATGAAATTGTTCGTTCCACCAATTAGACGGAGAGAGGCGAGAACAATCAGTGAAACAAATGTGAAAAGATGTACCCTGGGGGACGTTTTCCTCCTACCACCCACACACACACACACACACACACACACACACACACACACACACACACACACACACACACACACACACACACACACACAGTTCCACTGACGGTGCCATGTGTATTTAAACCTCACTTTGCTTTTCTAAAGCAGTTTTTCTCACATCAGAAAAGCTTCATCAGGTTGTTGCTTCATTTCTCTGAAGGACGTTTTTCGATCGGTGAAGATAAAAAAAGTTAAACTTAACATTATCTCGCAACATTAAAAAAACATTTTACATCTTTTAAAGTCCTTTTAGAGACTTTTGGATTTATTATGATTGACAATAAAATCAGCTATTCTTCTTGCAAACTTTTAAAATAAACCAGCGTTAGGCTGGTTTAAATCCTACCTGTCTGACAGATTTCATTTTGTAAATGTACATGACAAATTGTCTTCATACTCCAGGGTTACTTGTGGAGTACCACAGGGTTCAGTGCTTGGACCAATTCTTTTTACTATATATATGCTCCCAATTGGTAAAATCATTAGACAGCATGGGATAAACTTCCACTGTTATGCTGATGATACTCAGTTATATTTATCCATTAACCCTGATGAACCTAATCGGTTGGGTAGATTACAGGCTTTTCTTGAGGAAATAAAAAATTGGATGACTCTAAACTTTTTGCTTTTAAATCAAGACGAGACGGAAGTTCTCATCTTTGGACCAGAAATCCAGAAAAGGAAATTGCTTAGTCAATCACCTGACCTGAATGGCATTACATTAATCTACGAGAACAAAGTAAAGAACGCTGGTGTTATCTTTGACCAGGACATGTCATTCAGATCCCAGGTTAAACAGGTTTGCAGGATTTCCTTTTTCCACCTTCGGAATATTGCTAAGATTAGAAGCATCCTTTCCAGGAGTGATGCTGAAAAACTAGTTCATGCATTTATTACATCAAGACTGGATTACTGTAACTCATTACTCTCAGGAAGTCCACAGAATGTAGTTAAAAGTCTTCTGCTTGTCCAAAATGCTGCAGCTAGAGTTCTGATGAGAATTAAAAAGAGAGATCATATGTCTCCTGTCTTAGCTTCCCTACATTGGCTACCAGTTAAATTCAGAATAGATTTTAAGATCCTTCTTCTCACATATAAAGCTCTTAATAATCAAGCTCCATCATACATCAGTGATCTGATTGTTCCATATGTTCCTAACCGAGCACTTCGCTCTCAGACTGCAGGTCTACTGGTGGTTCCCAGAATATCTAAAATTAGGATGTGAGGCAGATCTTTTAGTTATCAGGCTTCTCTCCTGTGGAACCAGCTCCCAGCCTTAGTCCGTGAGGCAGACACTTTTTCTACTTTTAAGACTAGGCTTAAAACATTTTTATTTGATAGGGCCTATGGTTAAAATCTGATGTTAGCTTAGATCTGGACAAGTGGGGGAGTAGAGGGAGGTGGAGCGTACAGTCGGTAAAGACAGCTCTCCCTTGCCCTGAGTCCAACATGCCTCCATCTAAACAGGATAGATTATTCAGAGTTTTCTCTGTAGTTATGCTGCTATAGGCTTAGACTGCTGGAGGATACACTGACCACTTTTCGCACTCTACTGCTTTCTTCTACAGTCTGCTCTTTAACTGTACTATTTTCTGCAATTTCAGCTGTTAACTTTTGTAAGGTTATGAAGTTCATTATTTTCAGCTCCACACAGCTGCCCCCTGTGCACAATAACACCCGTGTAGAAAAGCCAAGTTCGGGTGTTCCTCAGACTGTTTACATTCCAGGAGAAGAGCCAGAAGGAGGAGAAGAAGCTTTACTTAATCAAAGTACTTTATTTGTGATTAAAATTAAGCAAAACAGATGTTGATCAACAATAATCAAGTGAATGATCTGTGAAATAAGTATGTCATGAGTTATGTTTAATGAAAACAGGACTACTGCACAGACATACTGATCCTCATCTCCATAGAAACGCATGACACATTGTTCCAACCAATCAGAGCTTTCGGCTGCCGCAGGAGAATCTGGTGTTGACTTAAAGTGTCCAATCCACTTTACTACAACTTATCAACAATTCAGAGATATAAAACAAGGCAACGCCATTTTAAGTTCAGTTCCATTTTGACTTCAGTTCTAGTCACCGTCATCCTAAAGAAAAGCACAGACTGGCCAGATGTGTTTTCTTCTTTAAACTAAGAACTGTGAAGCTGGAGATTTTCGTCGTTTAACAACCAGACGATATCGTTTCAAAATAAGAGCACCTGCTGACGCCGTCGATTGGTACCGGGGTCGACCCTCCAGACGGGCTTTGAAACATTGCGACCGCTGCACCGACAGCTCCAGCGTACATCCGAGGTTCTTGGACCTGGCATTTCCTGATCTACCTGGGAGGCCCCCACTGGGTACGTACACGGCAAAATAGCGGCTCATGTCATCACTTTATAAGCCTCGTGATATCTAGTCATAACAAAGACTACCAGATTCAATTATGTCAGCCTAAGGAGTCTGAACCAGCCACACACACACACACACACGCACCAACACAACATCCAAAATCCATTTTCATCCATCACAGAGTTAGTCCTGGTAGATTGTTTAGAATTTATAATTGAGAAATTAAAGATTCTCAAACGATCCCAACTCTCTCCCTTTTCTTGTCTCAAAGTCAATACAGAGTGTTTAATTAAACTCCCTGATGATAAAAACAGCCTATTCTTCTGTTTATAAAAAGTGATCTACTTACAGTGTATTAAAATACAACTCTAGATAGTTACATCACTCTATTCCGTTACATATGGCGAGCCTAGCTTGATATCTGCACAGTTTATTACACTTTGTGCCGATTTTGAGACATTTTGGGATTTTTGTTCAGTGTGTGTGTTAGAGAAAAAAGCAAGCGCTTCCTCATTCAGCTCTCAGAAAGGGGGGTGCACATTCATCACCCTCCAACAGGAGGCGCTGTTTCATCAAAACACCTTAAGTGCTGACGTGTGCTGATGGCCATTTTGAGGCCTACATCTAAGGGTAAACATTTCTCCTGTTTTATTACGTTGGAACCGTCTGTTTATTGTTTGTCGCGGTGTTTGTGACACTGTGTGCATCCATTTGTGTAATCGGAGACAGAAGACTCCGTCGGAAATTTATTTCCGTTCGATAAGCGCAGGATCCGCGCTGTTCTTTGTCGGAATACTCGTTAGCACCTACCGTAGCTTAACTTGCTAGGTAAACGCTGTAAGTCGGGTAACTACCGCAGAGCGATACTGCATCCAGATTGCGTACGCTGTTGAAACCCTTTTAATCACGGAGCGAGATGCCCGTTGGTTGATCGAGGCAATTTTGAGACCCTGGTCGCTCCAGGGCGTTCGCTAGCATTAGCCGACGAGCTAACTAGCCACTCTCGGTGAGAAGGCTCGGGAACGCGTCCCGTGAAGCTTTCTAGCCGTTCCGACGCAGCGAAACTGCGTCCTTTAATCCGCTAAACCTTCCGGTACGGAGTACTTTGAGGTAACGTTAGCGGCGGTTCTGAAACACGCTGCAGTGTTTAGAATCGTGCGATTGCTACGGGGATCGAAGCCGGGTGTCGGACGACGCATGCGCGGTGGTCCGCCATCTTAGGTGCCCGACACGTAGCTCGACCCGCCATCTTGGACAGGTCAAATGACAATGATATTTTTGGCATTATTGAACAATTTTGCCCAAAACATTCATTCGACAGCCAAGCTTCCCTGTAACTAATTCTTTAAAAAGTCTACAGGTAAGGTTGTTTCTAAATGAACATCTAATTAGATAGCACAACCAAAGAGTGAATTAGTAATTAAAACAAGAAAAAACTGATTACTATTTTGGAAAATGGACTCAGAGGTAACGATGCACTTAACATCCCAAATTCAGGTGGCGATGCAAAGCGCTCTCCTGCCAATGATGCAAAGCGCTCCGTGTAGAAAAGCCAAGGTCGGGTGTTCCTCAGACTGTTTACATTCCAGGAGAAGAGCCAGAAGGAGGAGAAGAAGCATTACTTAATCAAAGTACTTTATTTGTGATTAAAATTATTAAGCAAAACAGATGTTGATCAACAATAATCAAGTGAATGATCTGTGAAATAAATATGTCATGAGTTATGTTTGATTAAAACAGGACTACTGCACAGACATACTGATCCTCATCTCCATAGAAACGCATGACACATTGTTCCAACCAATCAGAGCTTTCGGCTGCCGCAGGAGAATCTGGTGTTGACTTCAAGTGTCCAATCCGCTTTACTACAACTTATCAACAATTCAGAGATATAAAACAAGGCAACGCCATTTTAAGTTCAGTTCCATTTTGACTTCAGTTCTAGTCACCGTCATCCTAAAGAAAAGCACAGACTGGCCAGATGTGTTTTCTTCTTTAAACTAAGAACTGTGAAGCTGGAGATTTTCGTCGTTTAACAACCAGACGACATCCTTTCAAAATAAGAGCACCTGCTGACGCCGTCGATTGGTACCGGGGTCGACCCTCCAGACGGGCTTTGAAACGTTGCGACCGCTGCACCGACAGCTCCAGCGTACATCCGAGGTTCTTGGACCTGGCATTTCCTGATCTACCTGGGAGGCCCCCACTGGGTACGTACACGGCAAAATAGCGGCTCATGTCATCACTTTATAAGCCTCGTGATATCTAGTCATAACAAAGACTACCAGATTCAATTACGTCAGCCTAAGGAGTCTGAACCAGCCACACACACACACACACACGCACCAACACAACATCCAAATCCATTTTCATCCATCACAGAGTTAGTCCTGGTAGATTGTTTAGAATTTATAATTGAGAAATTAAAGATTCTCAAACGATCCCAACTCTCTCTCTTTTCTTGTCTCAAAGTCAATACAGAGTGTTTAATTAAACTCCCTGATGATAAAAACAGCCTATTCTTCTGTTTATAAAAAGTGATCTACTTACAGTGTATTAAAATACAACTCTAGATAGTTACATCACTCTATTCCGTTACACTTTATTTTCTCTCTAAGTGTTTTTCTCCCCAGAAGAAGCTACAATGATGTTCTGCTGAGCTGTGGTGGCCTCATGGAGGGGGCCATCGTCTAGCACACTGCTGCTAACCACTAAAACATTCTCCCTCTCCTGATAATAACTTTTTGCTTTCCTTGACGTTGGATGTGCTACTACTAGTTTATCCGTTTAATTATAGATCCACTAGGATAAATACAATAAAGTTGATCTCTCACCAAATAGAATATTTACTAAGACATCACAATATAACTATAGACACATTACATGTGTGTGTGCATGTGTGTGTGCATGTGTGCGTGCGTGCGCGCCTGCTCTGTCTTCTTGATCCCCAGTGAGTCGTGGAGGATGGCTGCTTATACTGAGCCAGGATCCTCTGGAGGCTTCTTCCTGTTAAAAGTTTTCCTCTCCACTGTCGCTTTATGCTTGCTTAGTATGAGCATTGCTGTATAGTCACTGACACTAGTCAGTGACTTGATGCAATTTGCTGGGTTCCTTATATAGGAAACATTATTTCTGATTGGTTTAATGAACTGACCTGAATTGGAATGTTTATTATGTGAAGGGCCTTGAGACGATTCTTGTCGTGATTTGGCGCTATATGAATAAACTTGAATCAAATTGAAAATAAAAGTGTGTTTAAGGTTTATGCAATTAAAAACTGAAAACATAAAGGTCAGGTCAAATTTTAAATGTGGGTGGCATAAAATAATCTGATCAAGCACAATTTGTGAGCAGATTAAAAACAAAGACAATGAAACGATCTCCAATTGGTCCAACGTGGTGGAATTTGGTCTGGGGGCCCTGGTCTCTGATGAGATGCAGCAAGCTCCTTTCTGGTGACTTGGGATGTTGGAGATCTTGGAATGTCAGGTCCCAAGTTTTATAGAGATGTCCTCCACTTGGCCCCCAAATGGTCAAGTCCTGGGAAATTGGCTTTGTTTATCCTGATCGGAGGCATGGGTTCACGATCATTCTGCCAGGGAAGGGGGGTTGCCACGACTTTAAGACCGTTTCCGCTGGTTGTTCTCTAGCAGGCTCTTCTACCCTGGACCCATGGTCTTCACCAGGGCTTAGCTGTTATCCATCTCCTTAGAGCCACTGTTGTGCTGCTGGAGGGGCAGAATGGTGATGGGTAACCCTACTTGCTCTCTCTACAACTCATTCAAAAATCCCAACCACCCACACACACACACACACACACACACACACACACACACAGTATACAGCTGATATGTCGCTACAATAAGGCCAACTGTGCAACTGTAGAAGTAAGAAAAAGGTTTTCCTGTCCCAGAGTAAGTCTACTCTGTAGTGTTTAGGTGTCTCAGAGAAAACCCTCCCCATCACAAGGTGGTACTCAAACCAACCACTCCGTCTACAGAACAAGAAAAGTCTAAACCAAAACCTGGATGCCTCCCAACAAAATTAGGCCACTACTGAAATAGCTCCTCTTTCGGGAAGCGAGGGGAGAAAATGTTATAAATCTTGGGAAAATTAGGTAAATTCTCTAAAGGAAGTTGTTTCAGTTAGTCTGAAACACGCATTTTCTTTTTCCCACTTTGGTTTGAGAATATTTTTTCACTCCCCCAAAATAAACTAAAGTTATCAGAAACTCAGAGCAGGAATAAAAACAGGATGTTAGATTTCATCCTCTGAGGGAGTTGGAAGGTTTGAACTGTGATCCGTCTGAAATGTTTTCAAAAGGTTTCGTCTTTGAGATGAGTTTGACTGACAGAACAAATCACCAAGACGATAAGAGTTCATCTCATTTTTTATCTTCTCTTCTTTTATGATGGATTTATTCCAAATTATCCCTTTTCCTGTTTCATCTCATCTCTTCCTCACTTTTCCTTGCAGATCGCTCCATTTTCTGGTGTTTTGGTTGTGTTTTTCATCATCTCATCAGACACAAAAAGACTTTAGTCCAACTCATTACCTCCTATGCTCTGGGTCGCTGGAGCGCTGGCAATAAAGCTTATTCTGATTCTGATTAGTGGGAAGATCAGGCAAGTTTACTTCTGGTTTTGATATTTAAGTTAATCCCAGAGAATGTTAATAGTAAAGTCTGTTGTAATAAAGCAGTCTTTAGCTGTTTGTGAAGACCCAAAGCAGAACCATAACCAATATTCTGACATCATTTTGACTTCCACAGATTTCTTTTTCATTTCTAATAATACGAGGACAGCAGAGAAAATCACCTGGAATGGATTAGTAAGCGTGTATAGTTCTTTTCATCTTATACACTCTCAGGGGGGCAAAGACAAATAAACAAACCAGATACGTAAATGAAAAGTTAAAACGCACCAAACGCATGTTCATTTGAGACGGACAGACTCTAAAAAACCCTTTAACATCTCCTGATAAGTCATTTTTAGCTGCTTATAAATAAAGAACCAATGAGGGAGAGCGAGAAAGACAGACAGAGAGAGAGCAAGACCGACCTACTGGTTTGGTCTCAGTGGAAGGACCCTAAAGTAGAAACTCATTAACTAGTCCCTCTTGGGGAGCAACGCTACACTTGGCAAACCTACAAAGAGAGTTTAAGATGACAATGTCCAGGGGGGGGGGGACTGACTTTATTTCACAGTGAGGAGGAAGGCTGGGACCATGGACCTTTAGATGGTTTACAGACAGGTATTTTATTCTAGAACAGGCCATAACTCTGGTTTGTGTTTGTAGGCATCTTTCTCCTATGAGTTCAGGACTTCAGCAGCATCTAGATTAGAGCAACAACTATAAGTAAATGTCTTTAGGAGCCTTTTTGTGTCTGAATGATCCAGAGGTCAGAGGCCAGGTAATCATACAGACGTGAACAAAGAAAAACTCACAATGGTCACAGAAATAACTTGAATCTGACAGAAGTGAAATTTAACCAACGAACATTAGACCTTGCTCTTCAACCATGCTTCAACGAAACTGAAGCATGGAACAGGCCTGGACAAAAACGGTGGTACCTCTAACTTCATATTTTGAACCTTTTGAGGTTCAGATCCACTGGATCACTTCATTTTCTCGGATTTGTCTTCATGAAAATAAACATTTTTGAAAACTAACAAAAGAAAACTTTATCTATATACCACAACAACACCCTGGGGGTTAAATAAAAAGATCCTCACATGTCTAGCAGATTCTGTACATTACTGCTTTACATTGAAAGCTAATGAAATTACAGTAAAAGCAGAACAAAGCAAAGAAGAGAATTAAGACAAAAAACAAAAGGCTGATGAAGCTTTAAGACTGAAACAAAGCAGACATTTGAGATGCTTTTATAAAATGTTTTCCTTTTGGACACAAAACTAATTTTTATTTGGGTTAGAAACAGAATTAAATCGTCTTCAAATCTAAACTGAATCAATGAATAAACTTCTGAAGCAACAGTTTCATACCAGTGTCTGATTAGTGCAGATACCTTGTTTTTATCCTCCATATGATGCAAAAACAATTTTTGCCTCAGATGGAGACGGGGTGATTGGATTCCCCCACGGGGGTGGGGGAATCCAATCACTCCTGGATTGATTTTCCAGGTAACAGAAAAGCGATTAGGCGATCCTGCTGTTAAACCATGTTAAGAGAAACGCTTTGGCCATCGACCGCGAGGCCCACACTCTCAACAGTTTGCATTAAGGCCTGTTAAACAACTCCAAAGGCTCAAGTGTTGCTTTTAGTGCTGCTGATCGGATCAGAACGTAGTGAGCTAATAAGAGATTAAATCAAAATGGGATCATCTGGAGGACCACGTCTGAGTTCATCTGGATAATAGATTTTAAAACGGGAACTTCTCGCTGGTCAGAACCTTCCTGCCCAGTAGAGAACCAACATGGCGTAAAAAAAAAAAAAAACACGTCAGACAAGTTTATTCTTGCAAAGATTTTAATACACACATAAAAAACTACACAAATTGTACTCTGTGTGTATAATTTCTGTATAGGTCTGAAGTTTTACTTAAAGCTGCAATGGCAAAACTAAACTCACCCCGTCGGCATTCATCCCTAGGCCACGCCTCCTGATATGGTAAATCACATTGTAACGTGGTGCTAAACACCAGTTGACATTTTCTAGGTCCAAACGACTTTTGTGATGTTTTTCTTTCTTGAACTCTGCAAGCTTGTCCTAAAGTTGAGGACTTGAGCGAGCTATGCGTCCTTCTTCCAGGACGACAGAAGGAGCACTGAACATGGAGAAAACCCCCATAAATCCGGTCATGTGGTCAGTAGCAGCTACGCTGAGGGAGGAGAGATTATGTGGCGATGTCTAATTTGTATTAATTTCAATTACTAATTTTTACAAACTAATAAATCTCAAATTAAACAGCTGAAACACATAACTATCATTTAAACTGAAGTACAATGCATGTGTGATTCAGGGTTTGAGGCAAAACCCATTAAAAAATAACTTTCATAGCCCTGGTTAGGGGACACGAGTCGACCAGAAGGGGAGGAGACTTCAGCTACCTATAGGCTAAGAGGTACCATGTGATATTAGCCAGTATTTGGGACGTGGCTAAACGTCCCCTGTTGGATATAAAAGCAGCGAGTCTCGGCCGCGCCTCCAGCTGGCTCGGCACCGGTGACCTCGCGGCTCAGGGGCCTTCCAAAAAAAAAAAACTTCCTCCCTCTCCTTTGGTGAAGGAGGTGGAAGGAATCCTCCAGACTGGGAAGTGTGCTGTTGTTTCTGCATCTAAACTGGCTGGGTATGCGATAGCAGCAGAGGGGCCTGTAGCCCGAGCGTTGCAAGTTCGAGTCCCACTGAGTTCGTCACCGTCATCGAGCCTTGAGGCTTAAACAGTTAACCCCTCCCCACCTGCTAGTGGTGGTCGGAGGGAACCAGTGGTACCTGTGCTCAGCAGCCTCACTTCCATCAGTACGCCCCTGGACAGCTGTGGCGGTGATGTAGCTCATCATCACCAGCGTGTGAATGACTGGGATGTTGTAAAGTGCCTTGGGGGGTTGTAGAACTCTAGAATTTGCTACCTAAAACAGGCAATTTACCATTTACATTTTTGATGGCTCGGCTTTTCGTTTAACGTGATTGAATTCTGGTTAAGAAGACGTTATTTCAACAAAAGACTTTCAACTTTTCTCTGAGATTCAAAAGTCTGCAGGAACAAACCACAGCTCCATTAGAACCAACAGCATACTCAAGGATAGGTGCCCACCGACAGAGACCTTTCATTTGCTTGTACTGACCTGATGTGAACCACTCTTTTTGTGTGGCACGCATTCTTATAAGAATATAAACTTTATACGTATCCTGATGCAGAAATTTTTGTAACAGATGTGATGACTTCTAGAAGCTTGAATCCATCTCTGCTCTATTTGAGTCCATTTTAAAACCCTTTCGTATGTCTACAATCACCTTCATTCGTCTTTCTGAGCATGTCTCTTTGTCTCCATGTAGCTGACGTGTACCGCTGTCAGTCTGCCCACTTCAAGTCTCGAGTGGCAGGCTGGATTGCCGAGGCTCGCATTCATTAAAGGGGATGAGAAGAGACAGAGGTGCCAAAACAAAGATGAGACAAACATGAAACAGGTGTCACCGAGGGAGCAGAAGGCAAAGGAATGAAAAAATGATCCAGGAAATGGGAGCTGCAGGAAACAGAGGCGGTTCTTAAGCTTAATTAACCCATTTTCTGTTCTTCGTTCCACTTTTCTGCCTCTCTTCACTCAATCCTTCCTCGTAAATCCTTCATGTTCCCAGTTAGATTTCTAAAGCTGATCACTCCCATTGCTGAATTCAGATTTTTAAAGTTCAAATAAACTTAACAGAATTCTTTTTTATGTGTTAATGATGAACATGTTCTTTGCTCTTAATGACAAATAAAAGGTTTGAAAAAGTTCCACTTGAGTCATCTTGCCCATTAAAGCAGGAATGATGCAACTATAAATAGCAAAAAAGGCAGCAAAGTCGTTATTTATTCCGAGTGTGATGCGTATGACCGCGATCCCCAAGATGCTTCGTTTCATTTTCTATTTATTATGCAGATGCAACAAGCTCATCGTTGCCGCTTTAGTGGACAATAATTAGTGTGTACACGTGTTCCCGTTAAACTTCTCTTTAAAATGCTTTTATATGCATATAAATGAGCCTTTGGCTGCTTTAAAACAGCAACAGCAAAGAATAAAAAGTGTTTATCAGAGGTGAAATGATGCATTCTGATTCACTTTCCATCTTTTTGCTATTAACCTTCTAACCAGCAGGTAAAAACAGATTTTAATCTACATAAGCTTATACATGCGTTAAACTTTACTGAACAATTAGGAATAATAAACCTAAAGATTTGAGGACATTTGCACAAACAGACTCGCACCACTATGTTCACTATTTTATAACAGTTATTGTCTCAAAAGATTATTTTTTTAACAATAAACTGGAGGTATTGGACATGTATGATTGTCCATATTTTATATTTTGTGTTTTTCAAAGACAACTACCAATGTACGCTAAAATAAAATAAAATAAAATGAATTCCAGCTGTTCAAATAATAATTTCCTTCAGACGTAAAATAATACTTTCAGATACAAGTTGGCATAATTCATTGTTTACACCTGCTTGGTTCATTTTAAGTCAGAGACTTAAGAAATCAGATTTTTTTGGGGGTCAAATGTGTTTTTACTGGAAATGAGTCATTTATCAGATGATATTTAATCATAGTTATTGTCCTTTCAATTCATATAAACAAAATCTGCATTAATTAGATCTAGAACATTTTAGACAGTGTGCTCCCTCATCTGTATTTTATTTGATTTTTTCTTCTTTTAATCTTCTCCATTTGAGTCCATCTTGATAATTTTCAGCTTCATATTTTTGGAGTTACGTATGCATGTTTGAGACTTATTGTGAAGGACTGAAGGAAGTTCTGCGTTTCTCTGTGGACGCTGCTGTGGAAGTAAACGAACTGTACCTCATTTCTAAAACATTTTCTGGCTTTTCTATTTAACACTTAAATTTGTTTTCTCCACTCAATGTTTTTCTGCGATGGGGCAAAATTCCCACAGACTACAGACTAAACCGCTTTTTAAAACATGCAAGTTTACACACACGCCCATGGTTGGCATCTGAAGCAGAGCAGCTTGCCTCACATCTGACATCAACTAAAACTCCTGGTGGAGAGAAGGAAGATGCTAGTGTTGTTTGTGTGTTATGGTGTGTTAACAAACACACCATCAGCATGTTCACATGTTCATTAGTAAAATCGTTAGAGGAAATACTTTGTTCTACACCGCAAACATTTCCTCCATCGCATGTCCATCTTCAGGACTTTGCCCTTCCTACTCAACTCTTCAATTACATCTGTTTATGTGCACGTATGCATGCATGTGCACGTATGCATGCATGTATGTGCACAAATGCATGCATGTATGTGCATGTATGCATGCAAGTGCACGTATGCATGCATGTGCACGTATGCATGTATGTGCACGTATACTCTTCCTTTACTGTAAAAAGTTGCTGAACTCTACAACAAGCCATACTTGTGCTTCCATCCCAGTACTTTTCTGCAAGTCCACATGACAGAATTGATAGTACAGGGTAGTATTTTCCTATTAATCAGGAAAATAATTTGTTTTTAGATAAAAATTAAGACATTCCAGACTCTCAAGCAGAATTCTTCTGTAACCCAACAGGGCCTTGATCTCATGACAGGAAATTAGATCATGTTTGAAAATCTTATGGGAATCATTTTTGTCTTAGAATAGACTTCATGTCGTCCTTTTAACCTGGAACATTTACGTTTGTGAGTCAGAAATGGGATAAGGGGGTGAGAAAAGCACACCAAAACATTTCAAATAGTATTTTTTTGCCCAACTGTTTTTTTTTCTATATCTGGTCGTTAACAGTCACAGCCCAGTGGGATATTGGCTAATGTTAAATCCTGCTTTTATTCAGGGAAACATGACTTTTAATTCTTATTAAATGGAGTTCCATCTCCTCCAGTCTTAATAAAACCACCTCCCTTTTTGCTTTATCTCCTACTGAACCATTACTGATATAAAGCAACACCCTTATTGGTTACATGAGTTAGTGGAGTACTCTAGTGTACTCCAGACTCATGAGGCTTATAGCTATTAGTTTTGATGACTTCTGGGGTTTATTTGGGTGCATTTTCATGGCAGAACATTTTCAAGGCTTCTTCAATCATCAGTTTCCATTACAGCCACCAGATTCTCTTATTTACCTGATTGCTGTGCAGTTATTCAAACTGACACTCCACAAGTGACTGACTGAGCGTGCCCTTCATATTTCTATCTTATCACTTGGCAGAAGGGAAAAACGGTGGATTCCGTGTTATTACTGCAGACTAATCAATCAGGGAGCAAAGAAGGTGTGAGGCGTCTGTGAAAATAAAAATCAATGTGATGAAAACAGGTCCTGGAAACTAATTTTTATGTTTTTGTTTTTCTTTAAGTTGTGATCCATCAGTCAGCGCAATTAAATATACATGGACACATTTCATCTGGTTCCTTTAAACAAAAATATCTCAGGGGGCCTCATTTATAAAACTTTGTACAGAAGTATTAATAAAATCTACTTATGCTCAGCAAAAAGGTTGACTTAGGCAAATAAATGTTGGCCTTATAACACATGTGTACTGAGCGATCAGACTAATTAAAGCTACAATCTTGAGAAAGATTTTGTCCGACAGCCCCATCTGGAGGCTGACAAATGTATCGCACCAGTAGCCGTAATAACCACTTCCGTATCTGTGGCCGAAAGCAACGCCTCATGTTTATGAACGCGCATCTCTAGCCAGTAAGCAGAGCTGAAACACATTTTTGAATTATTCTCACATTTTGCTCTTTATGAAAAAAATTACCAGCTCACCTCACTCTCTACGGGTGGCCTCATCCTTCCAAGCTCGGGTCCTCTACCAGAGGCCTGGGAGCTTGAGGGTTCTGCAATAACTTAGCTGTTCCTAGATCTGCACTTTTCTGGACTGAGATATCTAATGTCTTTCCTGGGATCTGCTTTAGCCACTCTCATCCAGTTTGGGGGGCTACTGCCCCGAGTGCCCCGATGACCACAGGAACCACCGATGTCTTCACTCTCCAGGCTTTCTCAAGTATTTTTTTGAGGCCCTGGTATTTCTCTAGTTTCTCGTGTTCTTTTTTCCTGATGTTGCATCATTTGGTATTGCCACATCAACCACAGCAGCTGTCTTCTGTTGTTCGTCCACCACCACATCACCCCGTTGGTTCTCCACCATCATGTCGGTCTGGATCTGGAAGTCCCACAGGAGCTTGGCTCTCTCATTCGTAACCACCTTAGGGGGGTTTAACCAATTTGACCTTGGAGCTTCCAGTCCATACTCTGCACAGATGCTTTCTCTACCAGCATCTTACACCCTGCAGTTATGTGGTGGATTGTCTCTTTGCATAACCTACACCTTGGGTCTTGTCTGGTGTGGTAGATCTTGGCCTCTGTTGCTTTGGTGGTCAGGGTCTGTTCCTGTGCAGCCATGATGAGAGCCTCTGTGCTGTTTTTCAGGCCAGATCTTTCTAGCCATAGGTAGGAATTCTTGATATCAGCCACTTCAGTTATCGGTCGGTGGTACATTCCATGTAGGGGTTTGTCCTCCCACGATGGTAACTCCAGCACCACCTCCTCTGTACGTGTGCATGCATGTGAGTGGGCGCAGACCAGTCTCCTAAATGTGCTTACCCAGGGATCAGGGTTTACATTTTTTTCCACAAATTCCAAAGTTTGTGTAAAAAAGGACTCGTGCAACTTTCAGACCACGCTTTGTTACTAAGCTTTATGAGGCTCCCGGTCAATTTGAATTCAGGACCATTTAGGTTCTGAGTGAAGTGAGGGGTAGTCCAGAAAGCAGGTTATACAGAAACTCAGACTAAGGTAACTATTAATTAACACTTTGCTTTGTCCATACCAGAAAGACTATTGTCATGGTAAGGGACTGGCAGGCATGGCGAGCATCACTGAATCCAGATGCATCTAAGCACATTTCCTTTGTAAATCCAGATTAAAAGAGAGGCAATAAGTGAGTATAGATGCATCCCCGTGACACCTTTTAGATGTTGAAGTGTCAGCATTACGTTCAGCATGCTAAAAGTTTATATTTTATTAGAAATGTTCTTTTCTGCTATCCCTGCAGAGGCCACTGGAGAAGTACCGACATGCACCTTGCCCCCGGGTTAAAGGAACACCATGGAAGAAGAGAACTACAAAGGTCTGGGCTGCAGGTCTGTGGAGGAAATGTGACGTCAGCCCCGCTCTGCAGACCTTAGAGCTGATGAGCTTCAGTAACAGAGGTTGTTGGGTGACATACTCGAGCAAAACACAGAAGCTTAAGTCGCGGAGGGGAAGACGGTTCTGAATGCATAACAGCAACCCTCACTTTGGTGTGTGTTCTCTTTATTGCTTTAGGACTCTTATGTTCTAATAAACTGTTTGAAGGATTAAGATCTCACTACTTTGTTAAATGTGGTTTTCTGCAACAAATAAAATGTTTTAATTAAACAGATTTAGATGAACCAGAAGCTCCTGAGCCACAAAGGGTTTCCGTTTATCATTCTTTTATTGTTAGAGTTAAAACACAAATATAGAGAAAAGCTTTAATAAAAAGCTCATTGTTCTGAGCTTTTGGAGTGACTGGGCCTCCTCTGAGTGAAGCCTTTCTGGGTTACAGAGACTCTGAGGGATTACGTTCCCTCGTGCCAAGATGTAAAATCCCTTGTATTAATAAACCTTGGAACCCGTGGGACACTCGCAACCCCCTCACCAGCCTGCTCGCCTATAATTGACTCATTAATTGACTCATTTAAAGCTGTCTAATTAATTCATTTAATTCAATTTAGCGAATTGCACATTTCCCGTTTTAAGTGCTTGGTCTTGATTTGGGAGGTGATAGCTTTGGAGAATGAGAGCAGCAAGAACTGGCGGATAGATATGTTTCATGGTAATAACCGCTAATGCACAGGCTAATTACTGGAGTAAATTGATCATTCTGTCTTAATTGATTTAAGCTTGTTAAAAGGGCACAGCGCCAGCTTCGTTAGCCATTAGCACTTTATCTGGATGACAGTAATTGGAGGTGAATGCTCTCATTTCTTGTGTGTAACTGCCCCACCTGAGCATCCATGGCATCCATCATAACTAATGGACAAGCACAGTACAGTAAACCTGTGATAAGAAATTTGGGGAGAAGTGAGACAGAGCAGGAAATAACCAGATCTAATCAGGGATAACTCTAAATACTACAAACTTTTTTAAATTTCACTTTAAAAGGCAAGACTTTTTTGGGTAAAAACTACAAAATGGGTCACATCCCATCCAACGGATGCCGTCTCAGTTTTTGTTTTCGCAATGTGGTTTTGTCCCACAGGCGGGACGCTGGAATGCTAAGGGGTTAATGTCAAAAGGTGAAAGGAAGCTAATCAAAACAAAGTCAACCGACTTAAAGCTATAACCTTACTTTATGAAGCAGTGAAGATTATGAAACTAATTGAAAAATAACAAGTTGCCAAGTATCCCTGTAATTTAACAATGGAGACCTGCTATACAAAATTGCCATTTCATTCTTTTGTTCTGCCATGTGCTGCCTCTGGGCCAGAACTTCCTTGAAAATGATGTTTTGAATCTCAGTGGGACCTTCCTGGTTAAACAAAGAATAAATAAAATAAATGAATGTGAGTCTCTACTGCCTCTGTAAACACTGACAAGCATCCATTTTCTGTCCATGTTTGGTTTTAGGAATTACCTGCCGAAAACCAGATGTTTTAAAAAGTCCCCATTTGTGATGTCACAGTCAGGAAAATTAGAATAGAACCACCTCTCATGGTGGACTGAGGAGCAGCAGCTCTTGAGTTCTTCCCAAGTATCGGAGCTTCTTGGTTTATAGCAGCCTGAGTGGGGGATGGGTGGGCGTGGCCAGCTCCAGCTTGTTCGCTTTAAAGTTGCAGCAAATAGTCTGAGCCATATGTCAGAGTCCTAAATGCATTTCTAGCTAATGTAGCAACATGTAGCAACTGTGGCTACATTGTCGCTCATCACCACCAGTGTGACAATGTGTGTGTGAATGGATGAAAGATACACTGCAGTGTAAAGCGCTTTGGAGTCCTGACCCTGAAAGGTGCTAAACATGTGAGTCATTTATCATTTATGATTTACCACTTTGCCATCAGCATCAATTTTCATGTTGTCTGAGTCTTGAATATGTTCAGCTGTGTGTTCAAGTTGTCGGCTAACCGGCTTGCAGCTCATCTGAGTCAAACAGGCTGAGGGACTCGGCTGCATCCGTTCGGCTCTCCGATATCTCGTCTCCTCGTAGTAATCCAGAGAAAAAAAATCAGACCCACTAGCAGACGCTTCATTAACTACATCTGACTGATGTCCTCTGCTATAATGCTAACGCAGATAAACAAGAGTTGGGGATTGATGCTAGCTGTTTGAGCAGAGCAGAGTGTAATACTTTTTCTTCACTCTGGCTGATAATTGAACCTAAAAACATGAGGAAACTTGATTAGAATGTTAATCATTACCTTTCATTATAACCCATACTGCCCCCAATAAATTAAAAAGCATTGCTTTCTTTGTGTGGAAATGATGGCGTTTATGTGATAATACAAAACAAACTACGACTAAACCTGAGAGTCCTTTCACATGATCAGAACTGCAGATCAGCCTTTGAATATGAGGTGAAATGTCTTTAAACGTTAAAAATAAATAAAACAAATGAAATTACATTGCTTTCTGAAAAACTTTGACCAACTTTTAAATGCATTATGCAACAATCTGGTAAATATTTTATTCCGACACGGTTTTCCTGTAGATGTGGATCCTAAGAGATGCAGTGGTCAAGACGCATGTCTTCAGATTGAATGAGTTCTGAGTCTTCTGACAGAATGTATTCATCTTAATATAAAAGACAACATTTTATTATCAAGATGTTCAGGTGTGTACTGTTAAACATGAAAAAAAAACTAATTTTGCATTTTGCAGAAAAATTAAACTAGCAGAACCTCAGAGATGCTTTGAAGAGTGTTTCTGATGTGAGCTTTCCTAACGTCCAACATGCAGAAATAGTTCTCCTTCGGGATTGAGGGACTAATGGCTAGTTGAAAGAATTCATGCACTCCAATGTCCCCAGTGTCAAACCTGGGATGTTTCATGAATCTTTATTCTGCATTACGTCATTCTTCCTATGGCTGAATGATCTGAGCAAAATTACAATTTGAAACGACGCAGTCAAGTGAAACTGCGTTACGGTGGTGGGGTGTTACGAGAACCAAGCCCAAAACTACAGAGCTGAACATTCGGTCATTTGTTTTTCATCACAGCACTGCTACAGCAGATATTAATGACGGCTGTGACTGTCTGTTACTAAGTTTTTGTCCACAACTGAATCAGCACCGTTCGTGAGTGTGAGACAGATTCTCCGGCTTCCTACAACAGTGGGATGGGATTTACTGTAATAACACTAAGGGCACTTGAGAGTTAGGGTAGGCGATAAGGAAAATAAATCATATCACAATTAATTTTTTGCTAAATCATGATCACACTTTTTTCCATTTTGACAATTCAGACATTTTGGAAGTTATTTACCTGTAAAATACATACATTTAAAAGCACACCCCCTCACAAAAACAGGATAAAAGATTTAAGATTCCTAAAAAAATCTTAAATTTCCAATAGCCATCCATCCATCCATCCATGAGATATGATACATGTCTCAAATGTCCCATGGGCACCTTTACTCATTATTTGTAATTAATGTAAAATACTTTAAGTCCTTCTAAACGTGGCTCATATGTCATTCACAATATTACCAGTAATTATTTCTTGCCCAAAGAAAAAAAAATCTATCATGTTGAGCTAAATTCATGTTTGCATCCACTGGCTGAGGTTTACACTCTAGACCCGCACCTGAACTGATCGGCTATGACCAGCGGGAGGGGGGAGGGGAGGACCTGATCTCTGGTGTGCCTCTCTCCATGGTGCTGTAGATGATCTCCAGCTCCCTCCCCAGGACAGACAGGTGACGGCTACAACATTATGTCTTATTTTTTAAACAGACTTAGTTTGCACAAAGAAACAAAGTTTGCAGTAAGAAAACAGGCTAATTTAGAGAAATAATCCTTTATCAGGCGAAGAAAACATCCAGTTCTTTTTCTGCAGAAGTAGATGAACCCATCAGAAAAAGGTTTTCACAACGGAGGCATCGTGTTTCCAGAGATGATTGTGTCACGTTTTTATATCCGTGTAAGAAATAAAAATCAAGCTTTCAGTACAAATGCTCTGATTTCCTTAATTCTTTTTATACACAACACAGGCTGTTAGAGACAACGCACGGTTCTCAGGAATCACTCTGAGGGGAAACTCAGTGAAGTGAATGTCAGTGAAAGCTCCGGCTGGGCTCTTCGGGTGAAAATGGATGACTTCTACTTTCTTGAATTTCTAAATCGATGTCAGAGGAAAAAGAAAGTAGATCCTGTAGAAAGCCATTTTGGAGAGCACTTAGGATTAGATTGGCCCTGTAGTGGTGGTCCACTCGTTTTCTGAACAGAAACGGGGCGGGAGGGTGATGTTTTACTGAGACGGCACAATTAGAGAAAAAGAAAAATACCTCACAGTACCGTTCGCTCATTTATTTTACCGTTGCATGTTTTAAAACAAAAGAGACTTCTGCGGAAAGTACACAGCAAAAAGGTGAATGTGTGCGTGCATGTGCACGGACGTGCACGTGTGTGTTATTTGTCCTCCTGCCCATCCAACCATAGAATGTCAGATCTAGAAGAAGATAGAACTCTCCAGGTGTTGGTAGATTATTGCTCTTCAAAGGACAATCTTAAACGTCTATCTGTCATTAAATCCTAGAGTACACACACACACACACACACACACACACACACACACACACACACACACACACACACACACACACACACAACATCAAAGGGTAAAAAAGTTTCACCGTGTCTTTAAAAACATGACAGAACTTAAGGTTTTATTTGGACATTTCTTAAGAGAAGTAAACAAAGCCAACACTGGCGATCATACATACTGCCCAACATCACTTCACCTGTCTGGTAATCTAACTGATGTGATTGTAACAATAATCTCAGGTTGAGTCTGTTGAGTCTGAGGTGGATTCTCCAGAATGTTGACCTCTAGGAAGACTGGCAGCCTTGTGATAAAGAACTGATGTCCGGAAATAACCTTTGACCCTTCACTGAGTGATGAAAAGAAAGTGATTTTTTTTCTTAAGTTAAACCGGCTCTACAGTTGATATAAAACAAATTTTTTCAAGTTCTTTGCACTTAATCCCTTTTGCATAAAAAAACATTTTAGCAGTTTTGTTTGAGATTTCCAGTAATTTCAGAACTAATTTCACTTTGAGAAATAAGTCGGAGCTGGCCACGCCCACCCACTCCCTGATTGGTTGCCATGAGATGAGAAACTCCAATATTGCAGAGCATTTACAGGATAGAAGTGGTCCTTATTGGGACATCACAAATGGGTATTTATTTAAATGGTTCATTTTAGGACGCAGAAAGAAAACTGATCAATTTAAAATGTGTTTGGATTGTTTTTAGAAGCAGTAGAGAACCACCTGACAGCACTAAACGATGCAAACGGTGAGTTTTTTGTAAAACATCTCCTTTAACTCACATTTAAATGTTCTGAACAAGGAAATCCAATACCCATTTAGGCAGTGTCAATAGGTCTGGATATGTAGAACCACAAAAATTATCAATACGTTCATCACAGGTGCATGTTGGAAGACAAAATAAAAATGATTTTATAAGTGTAGCCTCCAGAAATGGTCTGTTTTTCGTTCTACAGGTCACCTCTTCATTATCAGGTCATTTGGAGACATAAGTTTTAACCGGTGCTTTAATCTGCAAGAAAGATACTGTTACTTGGCCAAAGTCCCTCCAAGCTCACTCTTATCTAAGACTGGTTTTTATTCACAGCACAAGACTGACACACTTGGTTGAATGAACAATAATGGTTGAAGAAGAACAAAGTTTTGATTAATCTGTGTTTAAATTACTGTGGTTGAAATGACTATTATGTTATGATCAGTACTTTCAGATTTAACAAGTGAATTACTACCTGCTGACAGCTCACACACTCAGACACGTGACAATGACAAGGTTAAGCTAATATCCTGACACATTGCTTTCTGTTCCACCAATCAGAACTCCTGTATCTGACGCAAGGCGTGTTTTCTGAGGTTTGTTGGTAAAAACCCTTCTACATGTCAAATTCTGATTTGTTAGTAAATCAAAATATGACGATCATTAAAACAGAGCTCACTTCACCGTGAGTCAGTTCTAGTTCTAGTTCTTGTGAGTTCTTGAGAAAGCTTTGGACCAGCCATCTGAGGCAAAACCTCTTTAACCCAGAGCATCTTTTGACAAACTGTCAAAAGCCTGTTACATGCTACAGCTGACCGCAAACTGTTCCTTCAGAACAAAGCTGAGCCAACTTCAACTCCTTAAGAGTTATTCCTAAGACGCAAATAACAACTGTTGTGACCCGAAGACATCCCGAGACCGGCCTAGTTGGCACTGCGGTTGCTTCTACGGACTTTGGTACCTCTGGGGTCCCCGGACCTCAACACATTCAGGATCTACTACGGGGGTCGTCGAGGGTTCGTAGACTCGACAGATTGAGTCTAATGTGTTTTTGATAAGAACCAGCTTTGTTAGTTTGATGCAGATCAAATTCAGTCCCATTCAGAACTCAGTTTCTTCAGATATGAGGGTTCTGATAACATCACATTCACACACCATCACACCTCACATTCCATCCACTTAGATCCATTCATCACATAAAGTGTCCTGGTTGTCATGTTTTTAATTGTTTAGAAAATAAATGTCTTGCTTTTTATAAACTTGACTCTCTTCTTGAATTAATACGAAGTGTCTTACAATCCCTGAATAAACAAAGATTTCTAAATCTTCTGGTTAAACTTTCAAAGACCAATCAGGTTGATATTTCCACATTTATATAGAAATTAATATCTTATTGGTCAAATGTAGTGTAGTATATCAAGCTTTAAAAGCACCCAAATACATATGTGTGTTACTCTCCTACATATTTGGTGAGTCGTAAACCAGATTCATTAAAATTGTTACACTTCGTGTCAATTCTGATTAATTAATTCATCAAAAAAGTATTATTTCTGTTTCTGGTTGGAAACGGGGTGATCTCGTGATCCGCCACCAGAGGACACGGTCCCTACCTATTTCACAAACGGTGAGACTCCTGTCCTCGCCACCAGGGGTGCTGTCTCTCTGTCACTCAGGTCTGTGTCTATAAGAAGCTACATTTGTGCTATGCTGCAAAGGTTAACTGTTTGTTGATATTGAATGGTAAATGCATTTATTTTTGTGATTCTGTCACGTTCGTTGTGTGATTTTTGCCACAGTTGGTGAAGCTTGTGCAACTGGGCGACAGATAACGCTGATCTCAGACATTAGCACTAAGCTACCTCCTGATTCCGGTCTGATCAACCGTGAATTATTAAACAGCCTGACGCATAATACCGGACATCAATTCCGCATCCATACCGGAATTATCCAGGCAACGACTGAAGCTGGTTTACAAGCCAGAAGCGTGCTTTGGTTCGCGCAGCTTGGCTAGCTCTAGGTTACTGGTCTTAAGCCCTATCCGGAAGAGCGTAGCTCAGTAAATACCATAAATTACACGCTATTGCAGACAATTAGCTATGATAACCTGTGTACAGTATCCCGTCTGGTCGAAGGTGTTGATTCTCTGAGTGAATTAAACCTAAAAACGCCTCACCAAAAAGCTCCAGGCCCCGCTAGCTTAGCAAGCTAAGTAGCCTGCTAGCAGTAGCAAAGGCTTGATAAGGCTAGCAAAGGCTGACGATAACGATAGTGCTGTCAATCGGTAAACACAGCATTTGCCTGTGTTTCAACTTGCTACCTTCTACAAAACAAGCTCCCGCATGTTTTTAGCAGTTTACGCATATATTTTGACTTTATTGCTGAGAGACGATCTCTGCCGGACGTCCTCCATTTTGGGCCGACGTCACCGTGCATGACAGAGTGGCGTGACAGAGAGACGTAAACTACCCCTCCCACACTGTTTGCTTAGCGCTCTAACACCATCTCGTGGCATCTCTCCTATGTTACTCTCCTACATAAGATGAAAAGTGTACAGATGCTGGTGAAAGTCAAGGTGCCATTCACACGTTCATCTCCAGCGTAAGAAAGTTATCAGTTTGTTTCCTCAGGATCCCTCAGTGACTCAGAAAGTGTAATAAATATATCTATGGAAATAAGCTCCTCTGATATTCACCTGATGAGTGCACCCATGTTTTACTTCTGTTAAATCAACAAACATTTCACCCAAATGTCTGCCTCTTTACTCACACAAACCCAGAACTGTAGACGCACCCGGCGTCTCAGGAGAGCAGCTCTACACAGGAACAGTAGTTCAATCATCCAACATGACGAGCTCCACCAGGAGAAAAAATCCCTGCAGGACTGAGCCTGCAGCGATACACCACAGAGCCAGAGGCTGATTTTGATTCAGCTGCTCTTATTTAAATCCTCAGAGACTCTCACCTGCGTCTCTGTTGGCTACAGAGGAGACTCATCTTCACTACAAAGATCTGCAGCAAGAGACTGCAGAAGAAATGGGCTGAATAAACCATCATACCCATGATGCTGTGCATTTTGTTTTTAATTCACTTCCAAGTGAAAGAGTGGACCCAGAACCAGCCTTCACACTCTAGCTCAGATGCTCGCTCAAGGGCAGCTCTCCAAGGAAGGTATGAATTATTTGGTTTCACCCATGAACTTTGTTCTCTGTGAGCATCTTGACTCAGGTTTGGATTTTGAATCTCTGGTCTTCTTTTTTTCAATCAAATTTTTATTTTTGAAGAAAATCACTAATTTAGTTTTGTCTCATGAACCAACAAAAGCTTTTTTTTTTTGTTTTTATCTACAACATCAAGAAGACAAGCTGGTCAGTAAAAACGCAAACATTATTTTAATTGTATGTAATTATTGTATTGTCTTTGGAAATAAGAAGATATGCCGGTTATTACTCAGCTTGACTCCAGAATAAAGTCAAAGACCCAAGTTAGAAATGTTGGCGTCATAATTGATTCAGACCTGAACTTCACTGGTCACATTAAGACTATAACTAGATCAGCGTTTTCTCATCTTCATCAAATAACATGACTCAGGGTCTCATGTCCAGACAAGACCTAGAGAAACTCATTATCTTCAGCAGGCTGGACTATTGCAACAATCTTTTAACTGGTCTTCCCCAAAAAAGCTGTTTAGCAACTGCAGCTTATTCAGAATACTGCTGCTAGAGTCTTAACCAGAACCAAGAGAACCAAGCACATCACTCCTGTTCTTAAATCTCTACACTGGTTACCAGTTAACTACAGAATCAATTTCTAAGTGCTTCTACTTGTTTATAAAACACAATGGCATGGGGCTAGAATACAAGTCAGATCTCCTTCAGGTATCTACGCCCAGCAGGGCTCCGAGATGCTTAAGAAGCAATCTGCTGGTAGAACCGGGTCAGAACCACTCAGGGTGAAGTTGCTTTTAGCTACTATGCTGCTCACAGATGGAATCAGCTTCCTCATGACTTCAAATGTGCCCCAACTCTAGAAACGTTTAGATCAAAATTGAAAACCTTCATGTTTTTATCAGCCTGAGAATGAATGTTCTTATGCTGCACGTCTGCACTGTATTTGCTCACCCTTTAAGTTTGTTTCTTTTTAATTTTTAAATTGTATTTTCTGTCATGTCAATTTTAATGTTCTTGCTAATGGAAAGCACATTGAATTGCCTCTCTGTATGAAATGTTCTGTATAAATAAAGCTGCCTTGCCTTTAAAAAACCCTCAGTTTTTACGGATAAGCTTAGAGGTGTTTGTAGCAGAGCCGTTCACAACTTTTATGTATAAATATAAACCTTTTCTTATACTCAGATTTCCCATGACAATTCACAAATTTGACAAAACTGACTTCTAAAATCAATTTTTACCAAAAGACGCTGTTAAATGCTGACTTCACCCCCAAAGGGCAAAACGTCAACCCAAGAGTTTATAGAAGATATAAAAGGACTTTTTTACTTTGTCAGTAAAAAATAATTACATGTAAAGCGCCCCATATTTAAAATTGTTTTTAGTTTAGTAGGTTTATATATATATATATTCCATTTAAGAGCATCCATTAAAGCTGCAATGGCAAATTTGGAAAACAAATTAGCTTAAACCATTTGTTTCCTGCTTTTCAACGTTCCAACATCGTATAGCCATAAATATATCATAGATATTAAAAATAAAAAATAAACAAATAAACCAATGAAGTGGTTCTCTCGCATTTGTCTAAAAACCTCCACCAATAACATGTTTTAGACCAAAACCAATCAGACCGCCAGGTTGTCAGTCTCACCAAAACGCTGCACTTCCCTGGGTCCTCCACTCATTACACACTCATGTCTTTATTAGCCGAACACCACTGTTGTGAGAGGTTCTGTGCTCAATAGCTTCAGATTGACCTGTCTAGTGTCACCCTTTACCTTTAATGTCCGTCGTCGAATTGAATTTACAGTAGGACGTGTGTTAACACTGGATTCACTAAGGCAAAAAAACTGAGAAGGTGTTGAAGGTGCAAAAAAAAAAAACTTTTCTATGAAATAACTGCAATCCAATAGAAACTAAAAGTGGTGCCGCTCTGTGAGCCCATCCGCCCCGCAGGAGCAGAGCCAGCATGTCCTGGAGGAAACAGAGCAAACCCCGGCAGATCAAGCATCTTTGATGTTTGGCATCCTGCTGCTTTCACCTTCATCATCATCATTAGTTGGTTCCGCAGCAAACATCTGACCGACAGCTGCTCCAACTTTACTCCATCAGCGGGAGCCTGCCTCACCAGCTACCAGGCCAGGCTACCAGGCTCTAGCCTACCGCACCAGCTATCAGGCTAGCTACTATGAGGATCCTCCTGCTCCACCAGGACAAGGAAGGACAAGGATCTTCCACCAACCACTGGGCCCAGGCTCCTCTAGCAAGGTACCAACAAGTAAACAGACAGTGACTTCAGTGGGCCATCACAAGAACTATCATTCTCACCATTTTCAAGATAACACCTAGAAAAGCAAACCCAGGAGTTGAAGAGGAGTTGGAGGAGATTAGAAAATCGCTTAATTTCATGTCTAAAGTGGCTAAACAGCAAGGTATGCTACATGACCTCATGGATGAAATAAAACAACTAAAAATTTGATAAAGGAGAAGGAAAAGAAAATAGAAGACTTGGTATGGCGAATTGAGGACCTTGAACAATACAACAAGAATGGAGGATTTAGTCTTAAAGAGCAAGTCAGCCCCTACCAGATTCTTACTTAACTCCCACTTCCTGATTGAAAAATGCAACAAATGCTGTTGCCTAGCAGACCGAGAAGGCGGAGCCGCTAACAAATACACACACACACACACACACACACACACACACACACACACACACACACACACACACACACATTGTGACATCATAATGTACCAGCTAATGTTCTAGGGTACCTCTTAGCCAATAGCGATGGCAGATTTAAATTCAAATGCAGTGCAGAGTCTGACAACGGCACAACACTGACAGTTTTAGGCAGAAAATGAAAATTTTAAGTAAAATTCATTAAAGTACTGAACTATTGACTACACATGTCTGCAGCACGATTAGACTCGCATGTATACAGTATTTCAGGAAAAAAAGTCGATTTGGGGGTGACTTGCTCTTTAAGTGGACTGGAGACGCAACACTGAACCTATGCCAGAGTAACAGCTGGCGGAGGTAAAGATGGTGAAGATGCCTCAGTAAAGGAGCTGCAATCACTTGAACAGCAAGTGATAAAATTCCTTCAAATGAAGAATGTGATTATTCAGAGTCATCATATTGCAGCATGCCACACGCTCCCCAGAAAAGACAGTAAAACAAAGCCAGCAATTATTCTTCGGTTTGTGAGTCGCAAAACTAAGATTCAGTTACTGAAACAGGGAAAGAAGTTAAAAGGGACCGGTGTGTATTTAAACGAACATTTAACGAAAAGAATGCTGAAATTGCAAGACAAGCCCGCAGCCTGAAAAAAAACAACATAAGATACAAGAGACACGGACGAGGAACTGCAAAGTAATGATAAAACTAAATGGCACTCCCGAAGAAGCGAAAGTTGTGATGATAAGAGAACTTAAAGACTTTGAGGAATATAAATAACCAGGAGTCTGCTATGGAATCTACTAGAAAAGTGACAATTGAATAATGAACAATAGGTATGGAAAATGCTTCTGGCCTTGTGGCTCATACAACAATGGTAAGACAACTAACAAAAATACATAAATGACAAGTTTGGACACCTATTATAGGTTTCCATTCAGAGATATTGAAGAGGAAGGCTTTGATTATGAAAATGACTGTCAAGGATTTCGTCTCGTCTCATCTCTCGTCTCGTCTTCCTCCGCTTATCCGGGTCCGGGTCGCGGGGGCAGCATCCCAACTAGGGAGCTCCAGGCCGTCCTCTCCCCGGCCTTGTCCACCAGCTCCTCCGGCAGGACCCCAAGGCGTTCCCGGACCAGATTGGAGATGTAACCTCTCCAACGTGTCCTGGGTCGACCCGGGGGCCTTCTGCCGGCAGGACATGCCCGAAACACCTCCCCAGGGAGGCGTCCAGGAGGCATCCTGACCAGATGCCCAAACCACCTCAACTGGCTCCTTTCGATCCGGAGGAGCAGCGGTTCTACTCCGAGTCCCTCCCGAATGTCCGAGCTCCTCACCCTATCTCTAAGGCTGAGCCCGGCCACCCTACGGAGGAAACTCATTTCGGCCGCTTGTATCCGCGATCTCGTTCTTTCGGTCATTACCCAAAGCTCATGACCATAGGTGAGGATTGGGACGTAGATCGACCGGTAAATCGAGAGCCTGGCTTTCTGGCTCAGCTCCCTCTTCCCCACGACAGATCGGCTCAGCGTCCGCATCACTGCAGACGCCGAACCAATCCGCCTGTCGATCTCCCGATCCCTCCTACCCTCACTCGTGAACAAGACCCCGAGATACTTAAACTCCTCCACTTGAGGTAGGACCTCTCCCCCGACCCGGAGGTGGCAAGCCACCCTTTTCCGGTCGAGAACCATGGTCTCAGATTTGGAGGTGCTGATCCTCATCCCAGCCGCTTCACATTCGGCCGCGAACCTACCCAGCAAGAGCTGAAGGTCAGAGCTGGATGAAGCTAGGAGGACCACATCATCCGCAAAAAGCAGAGACGAGATTCTCCTGCCACCAAACTCGACACACTCCACACCACGGCTGCGTCTAGAAATTCTGTCCATAAAAGTGATGAACAGAACCGGTGACAAAGGGCAGCCCTGGCGGAGTCCAACCCTCACTGGGAACAGGTCCGACTTACTACCGGCTATGCGGACCAAACTCACGCTCCTCTGGTAAAGGGACTGAATGGCCCTTAACAGAAAGCCACCCACCCCATACTCCTGGAGCGTCCCCCACAGGGTGCCCCTGGGGACACGGTCATACGCCTTCTCCAAATCCACAAAGCACATGTGGATTGGTTGGGCAAACTCCCATGCCCCCTCCATCACCCTTGCAAGGGTATAGAGCTGGTCCACAGTTCCACGGCCAGGACGAAAACCACATTGCTCCTCCTCTATCTGAGATTCAACTATCGATCGGACCCTCCTCTCCAGTACCTTGGAGTAGACCTTTCCAGGGAGGCTGAGGAGTGTGATCCCCCTATAGTTGGAACACACCCTCAGGTCACCCTTCTTAAAGATGGGGACCACCACCCCGGTCTGCCACTCCCTAGGAACTGCCCCCGATGACCACGCAATGTTGTAGAGACGTGTCAACCATGACAGCCCTACAACATCCATAGCCTTGAGATACCCAGGACGAACCTCATCCGCCCCCGGGGCTCCGCCGCTGTGTAGTTGTTTGACTACCTCAGCAACTTCTGCCCCCGAGATCGGACAGTCCATCCCCAGGCCTCCCAGCTCTGGTTCCTCCTCGGAATGCGCATTGGTGGGATTGAGGAGCTCCTCAAAGTATTCCTTCCACCGTCCGACTATAGCCTCAGTTGACGTCAGCAGCTCCCCATCCCCACTGTAAACAGTGTGAGCGAGTTGCTGCCTTCCTCTCCTGAGGCGGCGGACAGTTTGCCAGAACCTCTTTGGAGCCGATCGATAGTCTTTCTCCATGGCCTCACCAAACTCCTCCCACACCTGAGATTTTGCCTCGGCAACTGCCACTGCTGCACCCCGCTTGGCTATCCGGTACCTGTCTGCTGCCTCCGGAGACCCACAGACCAGCCACGCCCTGTAGGCCTCCTTCTTCAGCCTGACGGCTCCCCGAACATCTGGTGTCCACCAGCGGGTACGGGGGTTGCCACCACGACTGGCACCGGCCACCTTACGACCACAGCTAGCAACAGCCGCCTCGACAATCGCAGAGTGGAACAAAGCCCACTCGGACTCAATGTCCCCCACTGCTCTCGGGACGTGGTCAAAGCTCTGCCGGAGGTGGGAGTTGAAGACCGTCTTGACAGGTTCTTCTGCCAGGCGTTCCCAGCAGACCCTCACTATGCGTTTGGGTCTGCCAGGTCTACGCGGCATGTTCCCTTGCCATCTGATCCAACTCACCACCAGGTGGTGATCAGTTGACAGTAGGGCTGCAACAAACGATTATTTGGATAATCGATTAATCGGATGGGGTCTCGACACGATTAATCGATTAATCGGATTACATGGGGAAATTTTTAAAAACTGCTAGGGAAACGTTATTTCTCTCCTTCCTTCACTTTATTTAACACAACATTATTAGGAAACAGTTCAATAGCAGAAAAACAACATGCCATCACCTAAATTGTCTTATAAAGTGTATAGACAGAGACCCTAAGCTACATCTATCTGTGACCTAAAATGCTTGGTCCAAGTTAAACAGCTTAAGGGCAATTCTCATCTGTTTTGTTTGATCTCATCTGTTAATATTTATTTTAAATGTAATTAAACATAGGCTGTGAATTAATCAAAATTGATCAATATTTCCAAAACTGACTGAAAAAATACCAAATAAAACAAAAGTAAATGAATGCCATCCTCCTTGCGATGATGCCCTGGGCAACTGCCATAAAGTCACATCAAGAAATGCTGCTGATCATTCCAATGATCCCAAATAGACTCACATTAGGCCACATGAAAGCAACTGAACCCAAAAATATATTAACCAGTATATAACTGCACTCTCACACAACACGCCTGCAGCAACAGTTAGGACTCCTCCCTCCCTTTTAAAAGTGTTTTTGCTTCTGAGGACATTGTGGTTGTAAAACCACATGCTAGTAGTCTGGCCCCGGTGTGATCAACCAGTTTCTGCGGGAATGTGACGGCGGAACCAGGGCCAGATTAACACTTTGTTGTACCCTGGGCAACAATATTCAAGGGCTCCATCATCACGACCCAAGGATCACCATAATGTGGTCACATACAGAATATTTTACTGTAATATGCAGTAAATATACTCAATACTTGAATGCCTGACAACACGTAACCCGCCCAGAGTAACCTTTGACCCACCTCGTGTGGACTGACCAATGAGGAGAGGGTCTTAACTTGAGGCCCTCTCTTCATTGGTCAGTCTGCATGAGACTGACTCTCAACTGACATTCAGTCGTAGGCAGCGAAGCTTCTCTGTGCAGTGCAAAAGTCCGGGTGGACAGTTTGTTTAATGTAGGGTGACCATATTTCCATTTCCAAACAAGAGGACAGGGGATCTGTGCCTATGACGTCACACTATGGCAATGCCACACAAACCATGTTGGGACCCATTTTTTGTAAGAACTAAATTAATATCAGATTCTGCCAATTAAAGGGCTCTAAAACTATTCATTTGTAAATATTTTGCATATTTAATGCAAAATCTAATTTTTCTGCTTTAGTGCTGCAACAAGGTTTTATTAATAATAAATTATTATACCTTTTGTTTTACTACAGCATCGGTAAGCTTCCTGTGCACAGATTATTAAGGATGCTTGTTTCAGCTGTGAGATTAGACGATAGGATCAATGAAAAAATAAGTTGTCACACACTCCATGGAAACTTTCAGAGAATCCACAAATAGTGGCTTTCAAATGGTTTTGTTACTTTTTGCAAGTTTTTAAAAGAAGCAGATGAGACAGCATGTCTGATAATTTCGTTTTTCATCTGATAATATTAGAACATGTCAGTAATGTCTGAGGGGCTTTATAAACACTGTATAACTAACACTCCTGGAGAGGGCATGAATTACACAGAGGCTTCTGGGGAGCCCAGTTATTGGGGGCGGGGGGGGGGGGGGGGGGGGGGCATTTTGCCTTGGCCCCCAAAATGTCTTGAAACGGCCCTGGGTGTGTGACTGAGTTTTGAAGGTGATCTGAATTGTATCAGATGTATAAATATGACATGTGTATAACTTATTGTTTTTTACTGGTAAAAACGTGTCGTGGAGATAAATCTACCTACATTTTACTTTTCAACACTTTGTTTTGTTTTCTTGTTTTTATTGAACTATTTTCCTGTCCTGTCTGTCTCTCATCTTCCTGCATCTCCTCATAATTCTCCAGAAAATCTGTTGCCTGGATTCTTACCTTTTCACCTCATCAGTTACTTTTGAGCAGATCAAAGGGATCTCCTGACCGAAAAGCGCAGAGCGCGTTTTCGATGCTGCGTGAGGTGACATCACCACAGCACAGGTGATGAGCTCCGCAGTAGCGAGCTTCAGGCACAAATAAGACAGAAAATAGAGAACATGTGCGGACATGAACGATCGTGTGCTAATTATAGTTTTTTGGTTGCGCCACTTTGAGAATGGACCGTGCGCTGGAAGCAGCTGCCTGGATCGCTGCGCGACAATGCGGAACCGGTTCGCAGCAGCGCAAGTCTGCCGGCTCTCCCTCACGCTGATCTGCGGCTCTCCCTCGCGCTGATCTGCCGGCTCTCCCACGCGCTGATCTGACTTGCTCTGGTCTGCGCGCAACGGCGGGCGGGAATGGGGGTGGAGGGTGGGGGGCGCTTTTGGAAGAGTTGTGCGACACAACGAATCGATGACGCAATTCGTTGCCAACGCTTTTAGTAATCGATTTTCATCGAATTTATCGATTCGTTGTTGCAGCCCTAGTTGACAGCTCCGCCCCTCTCTTCACTCGGGTGTCCAAAACATACGGCCGCAGGTCAGATGACACGACTACAAAATCTATCATCGACCTGTGACCTAGGCTGCCCTGGTACCAAGTGTACCGGTGGGCATCCTTATGTTCGAACATGGTGTTCGTTATGGCCAAACTGCGGCTTGCACAGAAGTCCAATAACAAAACACCGCTCGAGTTCTGATCAGGTGGGCCGTTCCTCCCAATCACACCCCTCCAGGTCAAGCTGTCATTGCCCACGTGAGCATTGAAGTCCCCCAGCAGGACAATGGAGTCCCCTGATGGAGCACTAGCTAGCACTCGTCCCAGGGACTCCAAAAAGGGTGGGTACTCTGAACTGATATTTGGCCCATAAGCACAAACAACAGTCAGGACCCGTTCCCCGACCCGAAGGCGCAAGGAAGCTACCCTCTTGTCCCCCGGGGTAAACCCCAACACACAGGCAGAGAGTCTCGGGGCTAACAAAAAGCCAACCCCAGCCCTCCGCCTCTCACCCGGAGCAACTCCAGCAAAGTAGAGTGTCCAACCCCTCTCCAGGTCTCGGGTTCCAGAGCCAATGCAATGTGTCGAGGTGAGTCCGACTATATCTAGCCGGTACCGCTCAACCTCTGCCACAAGCTCCGGCTCCTTCCCCGCCAGCGAGGTGACGTTCCATGTCCCAAAAACTAGTTTTCTTGTCCGGGGATTGGACCGCCAAGGCTCCCACCTTGGTCTGCCACCCGATTCACATTGCACCGGACCCTTCATGTTCCTCCTGCGGGTGGTGGGTCCACAGTTGGACGAGCCCATGTATCCGGTTTGGGCTGGGCCCGGCCGGGCCCCATGGGCGAAAGCCCGGCCACCAGGCGTTCGCTCACGGGCCCCAACCCCAGGCCTGGCTCCAGGGTGGGACCCCGGTAACCCTCCGGGCCGGGTACTCCGACTCTTCGTTTTAACCGCCATGAAAGATCCTTCGAAAATGACCGTCAAGGATTTATTTAAGTTATTTAACCACACACGTTGATAAAACGAACTTCAAAACATTTAACTATGCAGAGCACAACATGCATGACCCTTAAAGTAACATTGACCCAGGTGACCACTTCTACAATAAAAACAATAATACTTGTGAGTACTTTACAGACGACCAATTCAATATGAATATTAAAATGGTAAATGCATTATTGGTCATACATTTCAATAGTAGAAGCTTGTATAATTTTTTTTTCTAAAATTACAGATTGTTTAAGTAAGAAAAAGTTTACTATAACTGCAATATCAGAAACATGGCTCGATAATGAGAAAGTTAGTGAAGGGGGACTGGAAGGATATGAATTATTTACAATGAACAGGGTGAATAAAAAAGGAGGTGGTGTTGCTTTATATGTTGATAAAGTTTTGAAATGCAGTTTGATTGAATGTATGTTAAGCACCATAGATGATGTATTGGAATGTGTTACTGTTGAAATCCATGCTGAAAAAGCTAGCAATATAATAATAAGTTGCATTTATAAGACACCGGTATCATGTCTTGAGACATTCTATGAAAAACTTGCTACTATGTTTAGCAACCTAAATGATAAAAAAGTGCAAATAATTTGTGATGATTTTAATATAGATTTGCTAAACCCAAATGGACATCAGAAAAAAACAGATTTCATTACTACAATGTATATTAACTCCCTTTTCCCTGTAATTATAAAACCCAGTAGAATAACAATTGATACAGCTACATTGATAGATAATATATTTACAAATAAAATTGACTATGAAGTAGTAGGTGGGCTTCTTATAACTGAAATTGAATTCAAAAATACTTTATTAATCCCAGAAATAAGCAACCATCCTCCTGTTTTTGTAATCTTTCAAAATTATTTTGGTATTCGAACTAAACAAAAGAATCAAAGATTTAATATGAAACGACATAGAACAAGAGCCATTGCGGCCCTCCAGGTGGACTTAAGGGAACACAAATTGGAATGAGGATTTTGCAAATGAAGGTTTAAATAGCGCATATGATGCATTCCTAGCAACAGTAATTTCACTATATGATAAACATTGTCCTTTAATGAAAATCACTACAAAACATTACAGATTAAACAAGCCATGGATCACAAAGGGGATAGAAGATGCATGTAAAAAAAAATATCTACATAAAAGATTCATAAAACAGAGGACAAAAGATGCTGAATTAAATTACAAGTTAAATAAAAACAGATTAGTAAATATTATAAGAACAAGAAATATTATTACCACACATTATTGGAGCAAAGCAGAAGTAATACACAAGAAACATGGAGGATATTAAATAGTGTAATCAAAAATGGCTCAAAAAAATACGAATTATCCAGACTGTTTTAAAAGATACAAACATTGTGCTTGATAAGACAAAATACATTGCAAATGAATTTAAAAATGTCTTTGTAAATGTTGGCTTTAATTTAACAAAAAAAATTCCGGAGTCAAGAAATAATAATGACCTAAATAAACATATAACTCAGAATGTGTCCTCCATGTTTATTGGTGCTGTAACTGATAGAGAAATAATTAAAATTGTGAAAACATTTAAAAATAAAAAGTCCACTGACTGTTTTGGTATTGATATGATATTAGTGAAAAGTATTATATAATATATAGTGAAACCTTATGCATATATCTAATCTGTCCTTTCGAACTGGTGCGTTTCCCTCACAAATGAAAATATCAAACGTTATACCAATATATAAAAATGGAGAGAAATATCAGTTTACCAATTACAGGCCAACATCACTACTCCCACAGTTCCCAAAAATTTTACAAAAGTTATTTGTTAATAGACTTGATAAATATATTCAGAAGCATAATCTCTTAAGTGATAACCAATATGGCTTTAGAGCGAAAAGGTCAACTTTGATGGCAGTGATGGAAATTGTAGAAGGGATATCTAATGCAACAGATAAGAAATATACCGTTGGTGTTTTTATAGATTTAAAAAAGGCGTTTGACACAATTGATCATTCTATATTAATGAATAAACTAGAAAGAGATGGCATAAGAGGGATAACATACAAATGGATGAAAAGTTACCTGAATGACAGATGTCAATATGATGAAATTAATAATGTAAAATCTACTTGTGGTGTTCCTCAGGGCTCTGTGTTGGCCCCTAAATTATTCATACTATATATAAATGATATATGTAGTGTTTCCAAACTGTAAAATATGTATTGTTTGCTGATGATACCACTTTGTATTGCTCAGGTACAAATCTAGAACAACTTCTGACTACAGTGGAAAAAAAGCTTAATATAATAAAAAAAAACTGGTTTGATATAAGTTATCGTTAAATATAAAGAAAACAAAATTGATTGTTTTTGGCACTAGACAAATGAAAAATATATCTAAAATCAGTGGAATTGAAAGAGTGTAATAAAATACATTTCTTGGAGTGATAATTAATAACAAGTTGAGTTGGAAGTCTCATATAAATCATGTGAAAACAAAAATGTCAAAACCATTGCTAGACTCTACAAAACAAAGTATGTCCTGAACAAGAAATGATTACACTTTATTGTACTCCGTTGCTTCCATATATGACTTATTGTCTTGAGATATGGGGTTTAGGGATGGGTACCGAATTCAGTACTTTTTAAGGCGCCGACCGAATTCCATAGTACCGACTGAGCACCGATTCACGTCATTTCAAACGGTGCCTCGTTTCGGTACCCGTCCTTCATAACGAGAACTTGCCAAGACAGCTGCGCATGCGCAAGAGCGTTATGTCGTCACTCGCTGCAAGCCAGTTGTAAACAGAGCAGCATGGTAGAAATAATGCAGGCTAAAGCTTGGGTCCACTTCACTAAATGTGATGGGTAACTGGGTGATGATGAAACCAGCGACAACGATCTAAGTGAGACATCCTCATCTTAATCTGCTCTGGTAGGCAAATAAAATGTTTAAGATAACGTTAGCTTGATATGTTAGCTTCCGTTCCGCTAATGGTGCGTTCGCTTTCTCTTCAGAATTCCGAATTTCCGACAAGAAGAACATGAACGCGCTCTAAAGTTTGACTTCCCTTTACTAAATGCGATGGGTGATTGGGTGAAGATGAAACCAGCGACAACGATCGAAGTGTGAGGCATCATCGTTTTAATCTGCTTCAGCAGTTAAATAAACTGTTAAAGATAACGTTAGCTTGATATGTTAGCGTCCATTGCCACCGTTGTTATCAGCTAATGGTGCGTTCGCTTTCTCCTCGGAAATTCTAACTTCCCAGTAGGAAAAATCAAATGAAAAAAGACGGCAAAAGGAATGAAGATACACAGTAAATTTAGTTCACAGTAAAGATGTTTGCTTCAGTTTAATTATCAGCTTATAAAACTACAAGGACGATGTTAAAATACAAACAGTTGAACGTTATTTATCGTGAAATTGATCAAATATTGTTATATATTGAGAAAAATATATACTTAATTATAAAAGACAATTAAAATAATAAACACTCAAAAGTATTGAAAATTGGTACCGTTAAGTACCGGTATCGATTCCTAGGCACTGGGAATTAGTACCGAATCGATTCAAATGTCAAAGGTACCCATCCCTAGTTGTAATGCATATACAACAAATACTCTTCCTATTTTCAAGTTACAAAAAACAGCTAAAAGAATTATAAATCAATCTAACTATATAGAACCAACTAACATTATGTTTATTAATCTGAATACCCTGAAATGTTATGATTTAATTGAATTTAAAATAGCACAGATAATGTATTAAGCACAAAATAACTTGCTTTGCCGCAGTACTCAGAAGCTGTTTAAACTCAGAGATTCAATATGACTTAAGGAGAACTGAATTTTTTTTTAACAAAAAACAGAATAAGGACAAATATAAAGCAGAGATGTGTTTCTGTTAGGAGTTAACCTGTGGAATAGTTATGACAGTGACTTAAAAAGGTGTAGTTCATTTTCCTTGTTTAAATACGTTTAAAAATAGAGTATTAGAAAAATACAAAAATCAAGAATGAAAAGAGTAAAAGTAAAACTACTGAAACTCTTGATTGTTTGGCTTTGATGAAGTTACTTAAGGTGGAAAGTTTTTTGTTTTGTTTGTCTGCTTGCGTGTTTGTTTTGCTTTGTTTCATTTTCTGCATGCAGCTCCTGTGTTCTGGAGCTGCATGCAGAAACATCTTTGTTAGAGGGGTTGGCGTAATAAGCAAATGCTTCAGCCAATACCTTTTGACTAGCCTGGTCTTTGTGGTACTTTTTTTGTTTTTATTTCTTTAATATTTTGTTTTTCACTGAGATATTTGAATGCTAATCAATCAATGAAGTTTAAGAAGAGGAGAAACAGTCTGCTGCTACCACTTCAACTTTAGGGCAAACAGAGTCCAACAAGAGATGTTTGGATCTAGAAAACAGAGACTGGTGTTTGGGACAATTTTGTTTCCTCTGTCAGTGGAAACACAAAGCTGCCCTGGGGCACCTCTGTCAGTGCGCCCCAGGGCAGCTGTGGCTACATCGTAGCTCAAGACCACCAGTGTGTGAATGGATGAATGATGCACTGTAGTGTAAAGCGCTTTGGAGTCTTTACTCTGAGAGGTGCTATACAAGTGCGGGTCATTTATCATTTATCATTTCATTTATCAATCCTCTGGTAATGTGGGTTTCCGATTCTGGTGAATGCGGATCAGAGGGTTTACCAGCTAGTTAAATGGTTTTAACATTCCCACAGAAACTAAAATAGTTGAGAATCACTTCAATGCTCAAGTTTTCTGAGCAACAATAGAAAAGAAAGAATAAGACAGCTGAACTGTTAGGTCTAAATTTGCACACTGGTGCACTTGTTTCCGCACAGAAACAACATAAAAGCACCGTCGGGGCTGAAATGTAGCTTCTGTCAGAGTTTAGCTCCAGTTCAGATGATGTAGCAGAGTAATTACACACATGCACAGCCAGTGTGAGCCACCTGCATGATCTGAGGCAACACCAAACCCCCACATGGACTCTTCACTGTTTTTATACATCCAAATATGAATTTCACAGAATTACTTCTGCACAAGTGGAAGTCACATCTACACACACACACACACACACACACACACACACCCCTTCACTTTTTCTCCCTCTCACCATCTCAGCTCAAATATGGATCCAATTACTCATCGCTTTGTGCTGATTGGTCACAGGTGTTGTCTCCAAATGAGCGTAAATGAAACCTATTAATCGTTGCTGGAGGCAAAGCTGAAAGAGAGCTATTAGCAACAACAGTCAGTGTTCTGCAGAAGAAAAATGACTACAGGTAGGAGTCAGGAAGAAAAAAGAGATGGAAAGTAAGAAAAGGTTTAAATAAGCCAGGGACCAGAGCTGAGTCTGAGGACAGTCTAAAGGTTTATTATTTAAACAAAAGGGATTCCTACCCTGTCTCTTATGTAATAAGCTGTTAATAGAAATAAATCTCAGAGGGAACTGAATCTTAGTGGTTCGGATGACCAAGTTCTCTAAGGACATTCTAGGGCTTTTATTCCGTTTTTGAGCTGACTGTGCATCATTAATGAACCCTTGAGTGTCTTCTGTCCTCCAGAATGTGCGGAAACTCCTTTGTGCAGAATGATTTGAATATTTCTGTTACTTAGCCAGAAAAAGATCCAAACTGACCTAAACACACCAAGATAACGCCTCAAACATCTGCAAGAACCAGTGGAGATTTATGATTTAATTTGAATCACATGAATAAGATCCATCACCAAAAAGAGAGGACATGTATGTGTGAGTATAAAATGTAGCGTAGTTTATCTACTTAACTAGGATTTAACGCTGTTTGCTATTCAGCTCTGCTAAATCCTGAGAAAGGTCAAACAATTTGGCTTATGAACTTATATTTACATAGATATCCATGGATATTTATATAATCGATAGAAGTTAATACACCAAATGGCTTGGTCTATATTTAATCCAAAGATTAATAGTTAATGTAAGAGATGTAATTAATAGCAAAAGTTTATTATTAAATCAGAAGATTTAAAGAAATCTTTGCTCGTTCAATGACCAAATATACACCACTCTGTGTTTCATTTCAAAGAAGTCAGATTTAAAAAGTTAAGAATTTATTACTAACAGTTTAAAGATGACAATTTAAATGACAATTTATAAATGACAATTTATAAAAGCTTTGATATTAAAACTTGGTATTAATGCAACCTGTGTCTGGATGAAAACTAAAATGAAATGTGTGTGTTGGATGTGTGAATGTAATCTCAGAAGGGTTCTATCAGAGAGAGAAAATGCGTTCTGGGTGAAAGAGTTGTTTTACAGCTGAGCTAAGTTATTTCTTAAAGAAACAGGAATATGGACGCAATCTGTCAGAAGTGTCTACCTCACCCAGTTAGGAGACCCCCTTTTCAGGTGGGATGATGAACCCCCAAGCACGAGGTGGGTAGAAGAACCAAATCGGTCCTGAGATGTCTCCGGGTCACAACGACTGATGAATCTGGTTGCGTCTCAAAAATCAATAACTCTGAAGGAGTTTTGCGTCAGCTGGTTGCAGATGGCGTTTATTGGAGCAATTCTATCAGCGTGACAGAACAGCTTAGTAGAGGTTGAGCGGCCGACCCGATCCTCTGGGACTCTCGTCGCCACGGAGAGATTTTTGGTGAGCTCAAGAACTGAACTTGAACTGAGGAGTTTAGGTTTTAACAAACCTCAGGACACGCCCTCTCAGAGACAGAAAGCTTTGGTTTTTATGGAACAAAGACATGTGCGAGCAGTTACCTTTAACCGGATTTCAGTGTCCTGCATGATGTGTATAAGTGCACATGACCTTCTGTCACTGATCAACATTACTGATTATCATCAATAATAATTATTATTAACCAAAGAATAATAATTCATTTCAGTAATTAAATACATTTATAATGAACCATGGTGATTATTTATGAACTGTTACGTCCCCGGCAGGTGTTGTTAAAATGTTAAGGATGGGGATAACATAAGAACTGGACAGTGGCTATTAAAAGGGTTTTATTGTAACAAAAAGGTTCTAAAAACGTGCAAACAGATGACGACGGGCATTATAAAGATAATGCAAAACACAAACTGAACTCTCTAAAAGGTTAACATCACGACAAATGATGAACTATAAAAACACCTGGTTAAAACTTTGTTAAAAGCTTAAAGAGCAAGTCACCTCCAAATAAACATTTTTTTGCTGATAAACTAAATAAACGAGTGTCTAATGGTGCTGCAGACACGTGTCGTCAATAATTTGGCACTTCAGTGCATCTTAGTTGAAATTTAAATATTCTGCCTAAAACTGTCAGTGTTGTGCCGTTGTCAGGTAAAAACTCTGCACTGTATTTTAATTTAAATCTGCCACCGCTATTGGCTAAGAGGTATGCTATGATGTAAACTGGTACATTATGATGTCACAATGTCGTGAGTGTGTGTATTTGTTAGCAGCTCCGCCTTCTCGGTCTGCCAGGCAACGGCATTTGTTGCATTTTTCAAACATGAAGTGGGAGTGGAGTTAGACTCTGGTAGGGGGTGACTTGCTCTTTAACCGAACGAAGGTGTTCTAAAAGCACAACGACGTTGATAAAAGTCTAAAACAATATACTGACTAAAACACCTGGTAAAAACTTATTTTAAAAAGCTTTACCACAACTAAGGTGTTTAAAACCGAAGTAGGTAAAATTGCACCAAACCAAGTTAACCTTAAAACCAAACTGCAAAAAGATCCCACTGGATCATCCAAAAACTTATACCAAGAGTTAAAAACTACCGAAGTTTAAAACTCATCCAAACGAATCCAAACGAAAGGGGTTGAAACCAAACAAAACCGAGAGGACAGCAGAACCCCTGCACTGCTGCCTCCCAGACTGCTGAAGGCACAGTTTTTTTTTATACAGATGTTGGCTCATCAGGAAGATTCAGCTCAGCTTTGCTCCTCAGCAGCCCGGGAGAGAGGAGGAGGAGGGGCGGTGTCAGGCTGTTTCACTAGAGCTGGGTGATCCTGGCTCCTGCTCTTCACTGGCCAGACTGGCAACCGTAACATGAACCTTGTAATAAGACAGTGAAAAGAGTTTATTAAAAAAGATTATTTTAAATCTTGAAGTGTTCTTCATCTTGCGGATGAAACAGCAGTCAGATTAAAGATGGTTTACAGCAGACTTTGTGTCTCCTGTGAGGGATAATCTGTAAACAGAAGTACAGCCAGGTCAGCTCGACCCAGCTGAGGAAGTCTGACCTTTGGGTCAGAAATGAGGCCGTTCATGTCACTTCAAAAACTATTACTGCAGGGAGGAGTGGTTAGGAAAAGGAAAAAAGTGGAGGCATTTATGCAGTTTTCCATCCACCCATTTACTTCTGCTTATCCAAGGTCGGGTCGTGGGGGCAGCATCCTAAGCAGAGAGATCCAGACTTCCCTCTCCCCAGCCACTTGGGCCAGCTCCTCCAGGGGAATCCTAGTCCTTTTAGTGTGTCCCGGTTCTTCCTTTATTTCTCCTCAGTAGGGAGGCGTCCAGGAAGTATACGCCCGAGCCACTTCAACTGGCTCCTCTTGATGTGGAGAAGCGAGTCTACTCTGAGCCCCTCCCGGATGACCAAGCTTCTCACCCCATCTATGCCTATGTATGCCTACATTCTATACATCATGCCTATGTACGTCTGATCTCAGAATTGTGTGTACTGAAACTCTAATTTCCCTCTGGGATTAATAAAGTATCTTTGAATTGAATCTCTAAGAGAGAGCCCAGCCACCCTGTGGAGAAAACTCATTTTGGCCATTTGTATCCATGATCTTGTTGTTCTGCCCCTAATGTTACTGTGATGTCAATGGGTTTGAGCTACTCTTATTTTGAAATTTATTTTACTTTGAAAATCTGTTCTAGAAAGTGACAGGAAGTCAGCCATTTTGTTTTAATTCTCTGTAAGCTTAAGTTGGTTGCCACCCGCCATTTAACCGGAAAGGAAGAAGAAGAAAGAATTCTCTGTAAGCCACATGGGATGAAGTTCATCCAGCAACAGCTGCCTCTTTGTTTGTGCCATGACTTCACAGTCTAAGTTTTCATTGGTTTTAAATTCCTGGATTGTATTTTAAGTATATTTTTTGGAAATATTTGCTGTAGATGAATTTTTTGACAGATTGTGTGCTGATACTTAATGGCATGTACTGAAATGCATTTATGTAATGCTAATGTTGTTAAACTAATTGTAGCCATTTCATTTGTATTCTAGTTTTACTCCATGTAGAAATGCATCATTAAAAGGAGTTTGGAGACTACATCCTGACTCACGCCTCATTTCAAGTGGAGTTAGGCTACTGCAATATTGTGTAGCATACACACAAGGAGAGCAGGATACTCGTTCTTTCGGTCATACCCAAAGCTCATGACCATACGTGAGAGTAGGAACTTAGATTGACCGGTAAATCGAGAGCTTTGCCTTCTGGCTCAGTTCTCTCTTAACCACGACAGATCGGTACACCGCCCGCATCACGGCAGACGCAGTACCAATCCACCTATCGATTTTGCACTTCATTTTTTTCCACACTCAGGAACAAGGCCCCAAAATACCCGACCTGGAGAAGGTATTCCACACTTTTTCGACTCAAGACCATGATCTTGGATTTAGAGGAGCTGATTCTCACCACAGCTGCTTCACACTCGGCTGTGAACCGCTGCAGCGAGAGCTGGAGATCACGTTCTGATGAAGCCAACAGGACCACATCATCTACAAAAAGCAGAGACCCGATCCTCAGGCCACCAAAACAGATCCCCTCAACACATTGGCTGTGCTGCACCTATGCACTTTATTTCTACATTTTCCTCTTTTTCACGTATTTGCTCCACCAAGCAAAGCAGCTAAAATCTGATTCAAATGTGCAGTTTTTATTTTCAGTCCGTTACTTCACCTCGTCACCAACCTCAGGATTTATATAGCTAAAAGTGTCCCAAACCAAGATTTTAATGAATGTCAGAAAGTAATGAGTTCATGTTCCTCTACAACCCAAAAACCTTACAAGTCAGTCTAATTCAATATGGCTGCCACAGCTGATCAAACTCATCCAACACAGAAAGGGTTAAACTCAGTACTGGTATTGACCTGGACTTTGCAAATAGACCCTGCAATACTTCACTGATATTCTGACTGGGTCAGTGATCCAACTCGTCTATCACGTTCCCAATTATGATGGATGAAGGCTTCTCTCAGCTTTACTCCACGTCCATGTCTCCTTTTCTTTAACTCAGCACAGATTTGGAGTGACCGTTTTTGTATTATTACAGCTTGTGAGGTATCAGTTAGCAGCTCTTTCTTGTTAACAAGCCTCTCGTTGCTATGGTTACGCATCAGAACGAGTGGTCGAGTACGCAACATTTTCCCAAGCAGCACAGCATCCAAATCAGAAAGGTGAAGAAAAAAAGCCAATGCCTCAAATCTGAGAAGCTCACTGGTAACTTCCGACACCCCTTTATGATCTCATAACAAACGGTCTTAGATGAGTCTTGTATCAATGAAGACAGCGATTTAAGTCTCGACTCATGTTTGTTGAATTTGGTCTTTGTAGATTCACCAGCATGAAAGCAGGCAGGGTGTTGGGGGCTAATTAAATGTTCAAGAGGCTTTTTCATGAGTTAAAGCAGAAACAAATTAAGACTTCAGTCTGATCCAACATTCAGACGCAGGTTCAGCTAACTAAATGACACACTTAAACTCTTCTGGTTCACTGGTTGTATAAAAATCCATATTAGTTTATTAGCAAGGGCGGGTGTGGGCTTGCGCCTCGTGAGGGACCGTGTAATCCAACATCCCTGATGGAAGTGTTTGACATTTGAAGTAAATTAATGCAGAGCCTTGGGAAAAAAATGGGGGGGGGGGGGGGGGGGGAGAGAGAAAGAGAGAGAGAGAGAGAGAGAGAGAGAGAGAGAGAGAGAGAGAGAGAGAGAGAGAGAGAGAGACAGAGAGACAGAGAGACAGAGAGACAGAGAGAGAGAGAGAGAGAGAGAGAGTGAGTGAGTGAGTGAGTGTGTGGGATAGTGTTGATGTGTTCTGTTTCAGTGACGTCTCCTGTTGAAATGACCCAGAATTTGCTTCAGCCCAAGTCTTTGTCTGGTCTACTCTACAGCTATACAGCTAACATTCTGCTACACAAACGCTGCTACATTTGAATGTCCCATACCAAGTGGACAGAGCTAGACCACAAAAATACTTTTTGTGTTAAGCAAAGCATTTAAAAAAGGTAACTTTTGGTGTGTTTGTGTAGATGGTTACAGAAAAATCAGGTACATGTTCAGGAAAAAGAAGGAAGCTAATGCATAATACCCTAAAATAATAAACTTATTTTTGGATATAAATAGGTGATTTCCATTGAATTCTTCCTTGATTTGAATTATTTTTGGACTTGACAAAGTCCTTATGTTTATTCCATTAAAGAGACATTTCCAGTTGTCTTGTGTATTCACATGATGCTGTTATCCCCATTTTTAACTCTTTTTACACATAAAATGGGAGATTGAATTAAAACATCACCTCCAGCTGCATAATCCATACTCATTGTGATGAAAAAAAAATACTGATGTTGCCATGTTTCGAATTTGCTTGTTTTGCATGTGGGTGCGTCAGACTGACATTACTGAAAACACAGATGTTTTGGTGGTTTGAGTTTGGATTTCTCCTCATTTGGTGAAGATTTTATTCTACAAATAAAGAAACATTCATAAAAAATATCTGGTGAAGCTAGGACCAGGAATATCAACGCTAAAGGAAAAAAGAGGGACACCTAAAGTTGAAGGGATTTGTTTTGAAAATGCAGCTGACTTCGGACATTAAGGTGAAAGGCGTTTCTGTCTCCAGGACTCAAACACCTGCAGCCCATGCTTCTCTTCCTGCTGTGTCAGGAACACACGTCTGCTCCACTTAACATCCTCCTCCATCACAGAGCAAACATCACCAAGGTGACATCGGGAAGCTGCTGCTTCCTTTATGTGTGCTACGCTAACAAGGCAAGATGCAGAGTAATCAGGAGCAGAAGCTATTTTTAAATCAGTGAAGCTAATCAAATATTTAAGGTTTGAGATCAAAGAGACAAAAGGTTACAGGAGATAAATGATAAATGTCATACATCCAATATTTACCTTTGATTTAGCGAGGGAGGTGTCGGCTCATTTCTACAAACCGAAAAGTAAGAAGGAACCTCCGTCAGCACCAGGACTTAAAGAAGCTTTCTGGAGTTTTCCCCTTTCAGAAATGACGTATGATATGTCAGAAATCCGTAACACTGTCTCATCATGTACTGTGATATAATGTGTGTTTGTGTTTATGTCCTTCAGAGACTTTTTAACACGGACAAAGACGTCCTCCACCTTTTCATTAAAACTCACGTTTCCTGTAATTTCCTCACAAATAAAACGTTTACCACATTTATACGGCCAGACTTTTTCCATGAGACTTTATTCAATCTGCTTGGTGTCTGTCACTACATACATTCAGTTCTCTTTTTACTCTTCTGAGGTAGAATGGCGGTGCTGTTGACTACGTTAAAGCAAGCGGCGTCCTAACCAATCACAGGCTTGTGGTATCCATCGCTTTTAACGGACATTTGAAAATGAGGGATCTACTCGGTCCATGAGCCTGTTGGAGAGCTCATGTAACAACAGATAATGGCAGTGTGTGTGTCTCCGTAATGATGGAGACGAAGAAACTATCCTTTACAAACTATATCTGTAAATCTCTGCACCCTTTCCCACCTCTGGGTTTTGACCCAAACATAAAAAACTAGAGAAAGACGAGCAGCTGGCAGGCAAAACGATACAGAAGAAAACCAGCAGGCATAAAAATAATCAATTCCATTTTTGGTTCTTTTTAAACACAGATAGGGTTTCTCTTTATCTTGCTGAGTTTAAAAAAGAACCAAAAACGGAATTAGAAGACAAACACAGCAAGAGCATGCAAAATGTATAAAAAGAATCAGAAATTAAAAAGTTTAATCTCAAATAAACTTCACTGCCCTCTAGCGGGAGGCTGCAGGACATTATTGTGTCCCGCCTCCTCCAAGTAAACAAACAGTGCAAGGTTTACGACCGATAAGATACACGCTACAATAATTATCAATTCCTCTAAAATCTTTTCATCCTGTAGTTAATTTTACTGAAGTTATCTGCTGATCAGTTACACAACAGAACAATCACATTCAGCCCAACGTTGAGAAAAATGAATCCTGCATGAATAAATTAAACCATACAAGCAAAATAAATCATGTAATATTTATAATCTGGTCACAAACTCTGGGCCTCATCTGGAGCTTGTTTATGCTTTCTGAAAAGCATAATTTTGTTGTGGATGAGCTCAATGACAAATACTAAGAGCTATAATTACCCCCTGAGGCTGGAGTGTTTGTTAAAGCATTTTAATATAGACGTCCAGACGAAAAATGACTTTAACAGAAATTAAATCATTTGACTTCCTGATGGTGACGTGATGGTCAAAGCTTGGTGGAGTTTCCGGGCTAAAACCTTTTTTCATTCTTAATCTAAAGGAAAACCCAGAAAGTTCCCAGTTGCCATTCATCACTTCAACTCATAGTTTGATTTAGCGTGAGCTTCGAGTACCAACAGAAAAATAATCTTATTGCACGTGAAGTCCTTTAGAGTTTTACGTTGGGATGAAAGAAAACAAAACCTTGGATCACCTGATTTGGTTCCAAATATTAGAAAACAAAAGGTTTATGATCCAAGGACAAGCTTTTCCTCACCTCTGACACTTCACCAGAATCTGGCCAGATTCTTCCAGATGACCAAAACCAGAACGTGACATTTTCAGCTTTAAACAAGTCTCGTTATCTTCTTCCTGCCTTACCTGGGATTCAATCACAGAGAATAAAAGTTAGAAGTCAGAGATTCATTCAGACAGCTACTTGAACAAAATGTTGAGGCTCGAGATGAAAACGTACTTCACCTCTCCTGAGGCTGAATTATGTGAGCAGGTCAGTCGATCAATCACCACAAGGCCCACTGCTTTGATCACATTCACAACCCTGTAGAGAGTAGAATAAAGACGGGCAGCTTTTTCAGCGACACACGTGACTCACAGGATAAAAGATGAACTCAACGATTAAAGAAATTGCCTCGTCTCCTTTCATTCTGCTGGTGGAAAATGGGCCAAAGAAAACTAGATCTGCTGTCAAATGGACTTCTGCTTCATAACCATGAAGGCCGTCATCAAACCGCTGCAAAGGAAAGAAAGTACCGTATTTTCCAAACTATAAGCCGCTACTTCTTCCCTCACTTTGAACGCGGCTTATAATGAGGTGCGCGGCTTTAAAAGGATGGATGCTGGAAAGGAGTGCTACGGAAAGCACCCCGGAGGATTTCTTCACAGTAAAACGGCGCTGCGTGTTTTCACCGCTTCACCCCGGGATGATGACAGCAACACGGAGAGCGACACTGAGTTAAACTACGATTTCAATTCAGTAGATATCTGCGGCTTTTAGCCCGATGCGGCTTATATTGAGGTGCGCTCTAAAGTCCGGAAATTACGGTAAAAAGAAAGCACACAAAGACCTCCGGCTGTGCTGCAGATCTCTGCGAGTGCCCGTTAAGAGAAAAGCAGATATGTGTGTAGATAAAAACGTAAGGCCCTGTCCTCACACACAACTTTTGTCATGGAAACGGAACAAATACACTTTAGTAACCATACCAGGCCTGTGTGTGGTGCTGTATTGAATCTGCAGAATGAAAGCACGTAATCTGTTAGTTTCTGATACTTTTAGGGTCAAAGGTCAGTTTAGAGGGTCATCTCCTAGACATGGAAACATAAGTGTGAGATTTAACCCTCCCACTGTCCTAACGGGTGTGACCCCACGAGGAAAGTTGACCATCGAGCAGGATTGATCCCTTGGGTCCACACGGCAAGGGTGGGGAGTGAGCACCACCTCACCCCCAATCCTGCTCAATGGTTTACTTTCCTCACGGAGTCACTCATAAAGACAGTGGGAGGGTTAAAAATACTCAAGTCTCTAATATTTCTTTTCATGTGGAAAAATGTAAAATAATGAAAGCCATAAATGACATTGAATACATTCTTGAGACTGAAATTTCAAAATCCAAAAAATTTATTATTGGAGAGGCGTCCAAAGAGGTAAAAGTGAGACATGGATGGTTGGACCCCAGGTCTGGACTCTCTGCTCATTCCAACAAAGCGATGAACCAAATAAAAGCCTAATAATCACTGATGTGAGTCAGATGCTGCTCAGATGCATCAGAGACGGGGAAATGATTAGACTTAGTGGACTCAGCTTTCAATAATATTTATTCTTATTCAATATTCTACGTCTGAACGTTTAATGTCAAAGTGACATTTCCAGAAAGGGAAGAAAAATCCTTTATAAACAAAAACAAATCTTCCAACAGTCACTGAAAATACAAACGTCATCAAGATGTAAATTCTTTCAAGCGGCTCGACATATTGATAACAGTCAGCGTTAAAAAAAAACTCGAGAATTTGGTCAGCAGCACCAGGACAAAAGGCTGCCAAAGGTTAATGAAATTCCTCCATCCAAAACAAGCCTCTTCAGGGCTTGGAGAAAGTCACGGTGTGTGTGTGTGTGTGTGTGTGTGTGTGTGTGTGTGTGTGTGTGTGTGTGTGTGTGTGTGTGTGTGTGTGTGTGTGTGTGTGTGTGTGTGTGTGTGAGAGAGTGAGAGAGAGAGAGAGATAAAACGTTTCCCCGCTGACTTTAAAGATAATAGAAATCAGTAATAAGATGTGTGTCAATCAGCAGTCACAGGATCAATAAAAGGAGCCTTTAAGGTTCACCAGAAGCCCTCATTTTGTTTCCTCTATGGAAAAGATGATAATAAAAACATTTAGATCTACAAGCAATTTGAAATATTGATACATTTACACCAACAGACTCATTCAACAGTGAATTTCTCCAAGATTTCTCTTTAAAGACGTTCAGGAAAAGTGCCCCTGAAGCTTAGCTAAAAACAGCTAGCATCGATGTTTCGGGGCTGCTGGGACTTTTGCCCCATTTGTGTAACAGAGGTAAAGAGATGAGTTTGGAGCCACCTACTGGTAGTTTGGCACAGCTGCATGCAAGCGCTCTGGAAGACACTCAACACCTTTGCCCCTTTGTCTTGGAATTGGGCCAAACCGAGTCAAGCCACGCCTAGTCGGCACTGGTGGAAAAAGGCCATTAATGCCGATTTAACCCTTCTGTTGTGTTACGGTCAAAATTGACCTGTTTAAAAAGTACACTTTCCTTTTTTGTCTTGGAATGAGGCTTCATCTAATCCTCAGACACCTATTTAAATGCAGCTAAATCAATTTTCACAATTTTAGTAAATTCTAAAGATCTCAAAAAAACAAACAAAAAAAAGTTACATCTGTGGTGTTACAGGTCCAAAATGACCCGGCAGAGAAAACTGGCTGTAATATGCATCACTTAAAAGCTATGGGTTGCTCTGAGGATCATTTATGGCCCAGTGTGTTTAGAGAACAGGATCCTCAGATCTTTAGCAGCTTGCCTTGTTAGGATGATTTTACAGATTCATGTTGTTCTGCTAAACACGGTTGCGTCTGCCCACTGCGTAAATCTGATTTGGTCATGCCTGATCAGCCTCCCCTCTCCGCTGATACCCTGCTGTGAGTGTAATCACAAATATCCTACATCTCATCAGAATTATGCTAGTGTCTCATGGCTGTTGTTCTTCACCCTTCACACATCTAGTCTTTAAAGTGAGGAAACAATAATTACTCTTGCTGAGCTTCACATTTCTTTCAACTTTTCTCATCTGATGTTTTTCATCAGCCGATTACATCCGTTTGTGATGAAAACTGATTTTCTCTGAAATCTCCTTTAAATCCCCTGAGAGGTAAAGGCCATAAAAACACGTCTATGTGAGAAGAGTTTATCTCAGACAACAAACCACACGATTCTATTGGCATTGTTGTTCTGTTCTGAAGCCTTTAATTTGTGGAGAATTATTCTGCTTTGTCCTTTAAGCAGCACGTTAAACCTCCACGGGAACTTCGATTGGATAATAGCTGCCTCTTAATAACAATAATGGCTTTTTTTACAGAGTTTACAAACAGCTTATCTGAAACGAGTGAGCAGATGTGACCTCAAGCAAGTACTCCACTTGTGAGTATTCAATTAGGTTTGAAGGTAAAAGTCATCCATGCTTATTTAGAGAAAATAAAAAGGGAAAAACAAATGAGCCTCCTGTCCTTGCTGGGGTAATTATTCATAGTGGATGCTCCGACGTAGACGTGTGCACATCTACCTGGATAGTCTCTCTCCAAAAACCTCTTTTACTAAGTAAATTCATATCATTTAATTCTTTACTTTCAAACCCATACCATCATGTACAACATCCTAACCAGTCACATGATTTTAACATGTTCTGGTATCAAGTGGAAGCAGAGCAGACTATGTGCATGCACGCACACGCACACGCACACACACACACACACACACACACACACACACACACACACACACACACACACACACACACACACACACACACACACACACACACACGAAGGATCCGACCGTATCCAACAACATGCCACCCAGCTCCTGGTGCAATCTACAGTCATCTCCCGCCTCGATTACTGCAAAGCCCTTCTAACTGGTCTTCCAGTCTGTACTGTGAGACCTCTTCAAATGATCCAGAATGCAGCGGCGCGTCTGGTCTTCAATCAGCCTAAAAGAGCGCATGTCACCCCTCTGCTCATTGAGCTCCATTGGCTACCGCTTGCTGCACACATTAAATTCAAATCTCTAACACTAGCATACAAAGTCCTGGATGGTACGGCTCCCATCTGCCCGAATCCTCTTGCAAAGGCTTACGTCATGGCCCGGCCTCTCCGGTCATCGAAGGATCGTCGGCTAGCAGCACTACGATCAAGACAATCCAGACTCTTCTCATGTGCCATTCCACAGATGTGGAATGACCTACCAAACACTACCAGAACAGGGGCTTCCATGTCGATTCTCAAGAAAGTCCTGAAGACATAGCTCTTCAGAGCGTCTTCTAAACCAGCACCCTCCCAGCACCCGTCCCCCACTCATGCCCACTCCTTGTTCCCCTCCATTTATGATTCATTAAGCTGCCTCACTGGAAGGGCAATGTGCTAGCTTGATTATCACACGTAAGTCACTTTGGACAAAAGGGTCGGCTAAACACAAACATAATATAATGAAGAATGAATGACATATCGTGGTTAGATTTGGTTACTGCAATCATTTTCTCACTCCAGTTACATGAGTTGCATGGCTGTTGCCAGTAAGAGATCGGCGCCAGAACATTCTAGATAACAAGCAAAGACGAGCCTACACAGTAAGTTGATAAGAAGTGTCAGTGCTGGTGTCAGCACTCTAGGGTGCTTTATTGTAGGGAGCACTTACTACACTAATTATGGTAATATTTCTCCATCATAGTTGTTTACGGTCTTGCTGTTAGCTTGCTGTTATAGTTCTGAATGACTCATTAAAGGAAGTAAAAACCACAATTGACTTGTTCGCTTCACACACACACACATTTCACTGTAATGTCCAGTTGTTGGCAACTGATAAAAGTAACTTGAGATATTTTTAGAGCTGACCATTTGCTTCCATTTCATTGTTAGCATTGTTAGCTAAACGTTAGCCCTCAGCATGCTTCACCAAATACTAGAGTAAAACAAAAGATGCCGTGACTTCTTGAAATAACTTCTGGGTTGCTCCTGTTTGGTTCTTTTAACAACTTTGGAGCTTGTTGCCTGCTGGTGTCAAATTACAAATGCTGCTGCGTTAGTGCGCTGCACATTAAAAACCTCACAAAATCACAGTGTAAAAAGAAACTACATCCATCTTCTATTTTTTGAAAAGAGAAAAATAGAAAAACCCAAGCCGGCTGAGAATGAAATCTGTTTCAGTAAAACATTTCTTCGAACACAGTCGAGACGTTAGACTATTTTGTGATTATTTAACTGTGGGATCCTTACATATTGCTCATTTAATATAAACTAGTGCTCGGTTAAAGGCCCCGTGTGTGAAATCCATTGAAATCACGATGAAAAAAATGCACCTCTTTAGCGCCATGCAGTTCCGAGAAATTATTGCAGCTATGGTGGCTCACTCATGAGGTTGACTGTATAATGGATTTCAAACCTGTGTAGCCTAACCCAAACAAAGCTTAAAACAAGCTACTTGACCTTTTTAAAAAAGCATTTATAATTTGACTGTTTTATCAGCCTACCAGCCCTGAGGGAAGTAAGCTAGTTCTGTTTTTGAAGCGGTCACAATTCACACACGGAGGAGGGGTGACGTCAGCCGGGAGGTCAGGTGTTGTGAGAAATTGTCTTCCCCTGAAATATGCGGTCCTCCCGTGTTGGGAGATCGCATTTCAGGCTATTTTCACAACATCTGTGATAAACTTTTACGGGAAAATGGTGTAATGTCATGTAATAATGTTATGCTTGTGATTTCTTATCTGTATTTCCTCCTAAAAACAATAAAAAAGATACAGTAAAAACATTCTTGTTCACTCTTTTGCAGCAAGCTTATTTATCATTTTTGAAAGTTATGTAAACTGATGTAATCTCACTCACTTTAACCATCTTTTATTTGAGGTAGTTTAGTCCTCAAAATGGACAATAAGTTCTGTGGATTTGGAAATATTTGCTCTTGACTGCCTAAGGGAAACAGAATATTTCAGGGGGACATAATTTCCCACAACACCAGTTTCATGTGGATCACGGAGCGCACCGCTCGATGTAAACAAACTGGCTGCCGCTACTAGCTTATATGGATATGGAGCGATCACTGGCTGATCGTTAACTATGGCTGATGAAGGAGTGTTGGTGAGCCGGGGACACGCTGTGGACATCAATTAAATAATGCTGACTTATCCACCAACTAATCGTGGCTCACGGCTGGCATGGTGGAGATCGGTGTCACGAGCTACCGAGCTACTAGTCAGAACGTCTCAGTAACGCGTGGAGAACTACATCGCTGTTAGTAAAGTGTTGTGGAGAAAAAGTAAACAACGCTGATTAGCCACTGGCTAGCGGACAAGCATGTTGGGCAAGACGGCAGGCTGCAGGAAGAGAGGAGACTTGAGTAGAAGTACTTTGGAACGGACACGTTGGGACCAGGTCGGGAGTTCTGATACTGACACGTTGGGACCGGGTCGGGAGTTCTGGTACTGACACGCTGGGACCGGATCGGGAGTTCTGGTACTGACACGCTGGGACCGGATCGGGAGTTCTGGTACTGACACGCTGGGACCGGATCGGGAGTTGGTACTTGGAAAAGACGGATGAACAGCTTGAGGTGAGTTTGGGAGTCAGAGACACACCAACCAAAGGCTGGCGTCCAGATAATAGCGGGCAGGGATCTGAATAAATGCGGCTTCCTTGGGTTGGATATGATAACGAACGGACAAATTTTACGTGTCTTTTGATTTAATTGTTCTTTTTTATTCAAACTAACAAGTGCAGGCAATCTGTCAATATAATACAATTCTCTTACACACACACACACACACGTGCACACACACACACGTGCACACACACACACACGTGCACACACACACACACACATGCACGCACACACACACACACACATATACACACACACACACGCGCGCGCGCGCGCGCTCGCACGTACACACACGCACACACAGCATTATTACTTTATGATGTTCGAAGTCACAAATCAGTTAAGCAGCAGCTGGCTAGAGGTGATCGATTCTCTCCAACTGTGAGGCCTTGAGGAAAAAAACTATGAATATTTTAACAGGTAATATAACTTACACTTCACATATACAGACTTGGGTCACTGTACTAACAAGAATCTAGATGTGCTGATTAATTTATAATGAGCTTGTTTGTGTATGCTTGTGTACGTGAGCATGCACGTAGAAACAAGTGACATCTAAGGTCACCGCACAGGATGTAATACACAGTCGGTTCCAAAATGACAGCAGCAGACACACACACACACACACACACACACACACACACACACACACACACACACACACACACACACACACACACACACACACACACACACACACACACACACACACACACGCGCGCGCACACACACACACACACACACGCACACACACACACACACACACACACGCTGCTTGTCTTCACATCAAAATTAACCACAAGCATAAACTCAAAAAAAAAAATAAGGGTAAATTCTCCGACTGCACCTAGAAGGTGCAGCAGGGAAAATGACTCTGGTATGAAACTAAACGCGCAGAAAGAAGAGTGGCGAAAAACTCTACTTTACCTTATTTTGGTTTTCAGTACTTAAACTCATGGATGAGTGGGAAACTACAAACACAACCAGTAGGGTAGAGAAGCAGGAAACTGCTCAGTGTTACCGTATTTTCCGGACTATAAGCTGCTACATTTTCCCACGCTTTGAACCATGCGGCTTATAATGAGGTGCGGCTTTAATGAAGATTTTCCTTCACCTGCCAGGGGGCGCTTTAGCAGAAAGTGAAACAGGTGGAAGTCAAAAGTGGAAATCGAAGAAAGTGCTCATTTTAATTTAGCACATGCCAGCAGTCGGTACGACAAAGACATTTTTTCCATACCCCCTCATCATGGAAACTACACGTATGAGTTCATATGATGCCACATTTAAGTTGAAGGACATCGATCTGGCAGTGATGGAGGGAAACAGTGCTGCCGCACGTAAACTTGGCATGAATGAATCCAAGGTTCGGCGCTGGAGACGGCAGCGGGAAGAACTCATTCATGCCAGCTTCACCCGGGGATGATGACAGCAACACGGAGAGCGACACTGACATCGCCACAGAAAAGGTATGTGACGAAGCTCTTCTGAAGCTGTTCAACGACGACACTGAAGAAGAGGACTTTAATGGCTTTAGTGTGCAAGAGTAAGATGAGAGCGAATTACTTTTTCTGGTAGGCAAGTGTTTTTTATTTAATACAGGCATGTTTTGTGTGCAGTTTTTATTTTCTAATCATCCAGGGCTTATTAATGCTGAGTCAGCGCTGTTCTTTTCTTCTAAACATGCATGCAAATCACCGGTAATAATGTGTCATTTCTGTTTTTATTTTATAACCATCCAGAAATATGAATGCTATCAGTGCTGTTTTCTAAACTTGCAGGCAGTTCAATCGTGTTTAAAATATGTTCTTTTGAATGAAAACAACAACAAAAAACATCCGTGTAGCTGCAGCATCTTTCTGTCTAATTATCTTATGTTATGGCGGTACATGCACTGTGCGCCGAAGACCTGCATGTGGCTGCTGCGCCGTGGCTTGTATTTGAGTGTGGCTTGTGTGTGTGTAGAAAACCTTTTTTTTGTTGGTGCAGCTTATGTTGAGGTGCGCTCTATAGTCTGGAAATTACGGTACTTTAAGGCAGGGGGTTTTAATTCTGTGGTAGAGGGCCAGTATCCAGCACAACTCTGCCGCAACACACCTGATTTTAATCAGCAGGTGATTAACATGTTTCAGCAGAGCCTGATGAGCTGATGTACAGGTGAATCAACCACTGAATCAATGTTGGAGCAGAGAAACCACTAAAACGTGCTGGATACTGGCCCTCCAGGACCATAAGTAAATACCCCTGCTTTAAGGACTGATGATTGCACCCAGTGATTTCCAGTGTTGGGAGTAACGCGGTACAAAAGGAATTATTTACTGTAATGCATTGCTTTTTGCTGTAATGTGGTAATGTAAGGCATTACAGGGAAAGAAAATGGTAATTGTCAGTAACGCGGTAAGTACAATGCAGTTTTAAACCCAGAATCAAGATGTGGGTTTCCTAAAAATTCAAATTGCAGGAAGCCTGAAAAAAGATCCAGTATCCACATCTAATACGTCATTTATGGACTCAGCTTTGCGGGCATTCTATGAGCAGAGAGGACGCAGCGGTAATGGCTCAAATAATCCAGTTGCGTTCTGCACGCGGCCGCTGTTATATTCACAAAATCGCTCCACCAAAACAAAGTAATTACTTTGCGATCATTTATATCAGCCCATATTCTCTGGTACTTCATGTACTTTTCAGCCGAGTTCATAATCTGTGCCACGGTGATTTCAACTCATTGCTGCTGGAGCGCAGCACATATTAAGCTTTTTTTTCTTTTGCATTCGGTAGATCCCTTTGGCTGATTAGTTAGAAAGTAGGAAATCTAGGAAACAGATGACAGTTTTCTCTGTCTTCCAGAATTTTTCTGGAAGACAGAGAAAACATGCAGCATGCAGGAAGGTTAGAGAAAGGGCAGGAAATTATTCAAATAAAATCAAGAAAACAAACTCGAGTGCTTGAAAAGAAAAAAAGTAGGTAGATTTATCCCCAATACACATTTTAACCAGTGAAAAGCAATAATATATAAGCATTGGATGGGTACCGAATTCAGTACTTTTAAGGTACCGACCGAATTCCATAGTACTGACCGAGCACAGATTCACGTCATTTCAAACGGTGCCTCGTTTCGGTACACCCGTCCTTTATAACGAGAACTTGCCATGACAGCTGTGCATGCGCAAGAGCGTTATGTCGTCGCTCGCTGCGAGCCAGTTGTAAACAGAGCAGCATGGTAGAAAGAACGCACGCTAAAGCTTGGGTCCACTTCACTAAATGTGATGGGTAACTGGGTGATGACTAAACCAGCGACAACGATCTAAGTCAGACATCCTTATCTTAATCTGCTCCGGTAGGTAAATAAAACGTTTAAGATAATGTTAGCTTTATATGTTAGCTTCCATTTCGCTAATGGTGTGTTCGCTTTCTCCTCGGAACTCCGCATTTCCGACTAGAACAGAGGTGTCAAACTCATTTTAGCTCAGGGGCCACATCGAGGGAGATCTAGTCCCAAGTGGGCCGGACCGGTAAATTAAAAACAACTTCAGATTGTTTTCTTTGTTTTAATACAATCAATATAAAACAAGACTGGAGCCTGAGGACAGTGTATCCAAAATAGTACAAGTACAACACCTGAAGTGTACTTGAAAATTTGAAAAAATAAAAAATCAATCAATAAAAAAAAACATTCCTTAGTGATTCAGAGCTTACAGATCACATGGCTAGATCAGTTTCATGCAGCACTTAAAATATATTTGACTCATTTTACTTTACATCGTTTAGCTTTCACCAGCACATCAACATCAAGTCAGTCCTGAGTGGTGGCCCAACTTCAGGATGTGATTCAAGTTCTTGTGTGAGCCTTGAGCGCAGCTTTGTTTGATTTATACTCATTACAGAGAAAACTTGCTCACAAAGATAAGTTTATTTTCACTCTACATTGTAAAGTATGAAAATAAAGTTTACACAACCATCTCGCGGGCCGGATTTAACCCGCTTGCGGGCCGGACTCGGCCCGCGGGCCGGACCCGGCCCGCGGGCCGCATATTTGACACCCCTGGACTAGAAGAACGTTAGCTTGATATGTTAGCTCCCATTGCCACCGTTGTTATCAGCTAATGGTGCGTTCGCTTTCTCCTCGGAAATTCTAACTTCCCAGTGGGAAAAATCAAATGAAAAAAGACTGCAAAAGGAATGAAGATACAAAGTAAATTTAGTTCACAGTAAAGATGTTTGCTTCAGTTTAATTATCAGCTTATAAAATTACAAGGGTGATGTTTAAATTCAAACAGTTGAATGTTATTTATCGTGATATTTATCAAATATTGTTATGTATTGAGAAAAAATATATATTTAATTATAAAAGAGAATTAAAATAATAAACACTCAAAAGTATAGAAAATTGGTAACGTTAAGTACCGGTATAGATTCCTAGGTACCGGGAATTAGTACCGAATCGATTCAAATGTCAAAGGTACCCATCCCTATATATGTGATAGAATCAGATCACCCCGGAAGTCAGTCCCACATCCAGGGCCGTATCAAGGCATTTGAGGACTAATGCCTGGTTTATGCTTCTCCGTCAGCTCCGCAAGGGACAGACACGCACGGACTGACGGAAGCGTTTTGCTCTTTTACTTCTCTGTCTCCTGGAGAGTGTTGCAAAGCAATTGCCCGGCAGGACCAAAGAGGGCGTAGCGCTGTTCTGTGGTATCATGTCATGTATCCGGTCCAAGATTGTTTGTTTATATTGTGTTTTTTGTTATATAAGAGACTTTTAACACGGACATATTTGTCTCTCATTCTCCCATCGCTTCATGCGCTCCCCACCTCTAAACCCATGTTTCCTGCAGTGGAGGCTGGTGAAAAATATTTTGGGTGGGGCTGTGCTACTTTTTTTTTTAAACAAACTTGTGCTTTCTGAGCTTTGTGCACAACTTCGCTATTTCCTGAATTAAGCACAGCTCTTTTATTTCCTGTCTTACATTATTGGACAAAGGGATTAATCCACGTGTGTCTGACTATTGGCACACTGCCTTGCGGACCAAGGTTGAAAAATACTGCGTTAAATTGCACATAAAATAACATGACCATATATGGTCCACATCCACATTACTGTTTGTGACACTAACATACTGGAGAATTTCATCACAATAATATTAAATAAACAAGTATGTACCTGATCTTTTGCATACTGTTGGTGAAGCTCTGGATGACCCCTGTGATGGAGGCAGAGTCGATGTTCCTCTTCTGCAGCTGGTTGAACAGCATGTCCACATGTGGCATGATCTTGTGACACAATGTCAGCAGAAAGCCAAAATCTTCTTCCTCCAGCATTCGTACAAAGCCTCCTGCCTCTCTCTCAATGACTGGATCAAAGTCATCCGGGTCTCTGATCATCTGGAAAAATCTGCGGAGGTCATCCTTGTGCTCATACACTGTGTTGACATCTCTCTCTTGGACAAAATGTGCCGGTTCTGATCCACTTCTTCATTGTATTTATTCACTGCAAGCCTGCGTCCCTCGTCTCTACCTGCACAGCAATGTTAGCTCTGCCTAGCATAGCTAGCTTCACCGTGTTGTCCATGTGCGCCCGGGATAACTCATGTTTCTTCACCTTCTCAGAAAAATGTTTCATGTCCGTAACTCCTGACTCAATCCATGCCTCATCTGTCACAGTCGTTTGGAAAGCAAAATAACGCATTAGCGTGATTGCATCCAGCTAGCCCAGCCTTCCCAGAAGCCTCGTCTGTACAGTTTACCTCTCTCCTCCTCCTGCTGGCTTATCTTTACGTCGGGCTGATCTGGTCCAAGCTCTTTGACATTAAGTTTTTCCACCATAGTTCTCCTCTCGAACGGATACTGGAGAAGAGACCGAACTGAATTCAGTGGCTGCTGAGATCCGGTATCCATGCTGCTGCTGGTTGTAGGCGCACTGGCGTTCATGTCTATTACGTCTGCGTCACAACCGTCACGAGTCACGACCAAAAACGTGCTGGAGTCGAGAATCTCCGAGTTCTACCGAGCACTAACGAAAGCCTTTAGCGGTAGCTCTATCGCCCATCATGCTTCTGAAACAACGTCAACGCTGATTGGATACATTCCCATTCCTACCCTTTGATTTTCTTGTCAGCAATTGGACAGCTGGTCTCGTCCCGTTTGGGCGACTGAAACACAGCCCACAGCCTCCACCACTCGGCAGAGACTGGCAGAGACCAATATAGAAATATATATGATTTATTTTTGTTACAAAACACACAATTAACTTAGAATATGTGATTATTGTTAATTTTATTTATTTATTTTTTTAAATAAAAATTAAAAACACTGGGGAAACTGGGAGGGCAGCACCCTATCGCCCTCTACTGGCCAGCCGCCACTGGTTTCCTGTCATTTCCGTCCACAAATAAAACGCTTGCTGCGCATCTTTTCACTCCTCCACTCACAGGAGGATGAAACATTCATATTTTTAGAGTTTTTTCATGAGGCATTCTTCAAGCTTCTCCGTGTCTGCCGCTAGTTAAACTCAGCTCTCTTTGCAATGGCAGCGCTGTAAACAACAGCGGCGTCCTGACCAATCACAAGCTTGCGTAATCCGTTTCATTCGATGGATGTTTAAAAAAGTGGGCTCGACTCCGTACGTACTTGCGTGCCTGCCGGATCCTTACGCAAGGACGGATAATGGTGTTGCGTGTGCTCCGCACTGACGCAGAAGCATAAATCAGGCTTAAGGCAAATATAGGCTTGGAGCCCCCACCACCTCACTCCCTGCTCAGTTAATGTAAGATGGCAGTGTGCTGAGAGTACAGATTGTTGCTGCTTTTATTTAATAAACAATAATTTTAAAGCACTGTATCTGACTGTTTTGAACAGCAATCCTAGCTCAGACACCACATCACCTTCCACATATATGTCATGAGCTCACTGAGCGTCAGATTACCAGATTCATATTGAAGTTGTTTAGGTGAAAATAACTTTAAGTAATGCAAAAGTAGTGTAATGCCTTACATTTTAAAATCAGTAATATTGTAATGTAATGAATTACTTGAAAATGAGGGCAACAAGTAATAAATAATGCATTACAGTTTTGAAGTAACTTGCCCAACACTGATGATATGTGAAATAATCTTGAATATTTTTAGCACATTTTTTAAACACTGCTTCATATTTATGCTTCTTTTGAGGTCCTCAATACTAAATCCATTTGAAGGATTTTCCAGAAGTTCCCTCATATCCAAATTTTCTTTTTCTGTTGATCAGAATTCCATATTTTATGACCTAGAGACATGTTTTAAAGGAAAACAAAACAAAACAGGGTTCTGTGTAAAAACCAGCTTTGAAAGATGATTCTGATGATTTTTTAACAAAAACAAAACCCACCCACATTATCGAGACAGTTCAGTGAAGATCTAACTTGAGCTTGTAGGATTTGTAGCGTATCGAATGGCCAAGTTTTTCATCAAAAATGACCAGAAAACTTTTAACTTACAGACCAAACTTCTGCATACAGCTCAATTTGACACTGTGGTGCCGATATGAATAAATGAACTTGAGCCAATATTTAGGTACCTGGAAATCCTGACACTCAGCTACGGCCATTTTCTCCACTGTTACTTGTGTGTGAGGATCACAGGGGCCAGGGAGTTCATCTCAGAATTTTGCGTTTTCAATGGCTTAGAGGAGGAAGGTCCCTGTGATTCTTTGATATGACGTAGGAGAAACCCCCCTCTTCAACCTCGATGCCGATTTCGTCCCTTTCGGTGCGTCTATGATGAAGTTTGACACGATCGAAATTTTTGCTCACATTCAACCCTCTTCAAAACTATGACTGAGCTTTTAGGATGTATTGAAAGGTATATAGGATATTAGAATATATTTGAATCTGGTGTTTGACAAAGTTTTAATGCGTACTGAAGAGTAGAAATTGTGTTTTTAAGCCTCAAATGGATGACCGTTAGCTGCCGGTATAGGTGACCGAAATGATGTCATCTGATTGGATAGTGGCGTTGTGTTTGTAAACAAGTAGCCTTGTAATTTCAGTTGTGAATCAACTTTGGAGCAAATTTATGGGTTTCTATGACTTTATTTTGGTGCAGTTTAGCTAATTTTTTTACATTCTCATCTGTTGACATCTGAAAATTTCAACCAATTATCTTTATTAATAACTAAAATATGGCCTCTTTTCTACAATGAACTAGACAGCTAATCAAAATTTGATCACAGGTTTTAATGCATTTCCAATTGAAACAAATGGGCGTTTATTTGGATTGTTAGTTTTAATATCTCAGGATTGGCTGGGTGGATTTTGGCAAATGAGGTGTCATTTTGTTAGTGAGCTCAGGCTCTATCGAGTAGTCATATTAAACATGACATTTGATCACTTTTAAAGAAAATGTCCAAGTCCCTGCAATATTCCTAACTTGTCCTGTGAGACGCAGGACTTTTATCTGTCCTTGTTGAATAAAGTCTATTTTCCCAGTCAAACTGATTTTACAAGCCAGAGATCACAACATCTCTGATACATATCCAGGTTTTGCTACGAACATCTAGCTTACATTCTAGTGTGACTTTCATTCATTATCTGTATCCTGTACAATTATCATTTCATTCATACTTTGTCTTGTATAATCATTAGTTTAGAAATAAATTCATTTATAAACTATATCCTTAACTCTGTCTCAATATGAAGTGTGTATTCCCTGAATAGTTTAATGAACCTAAGGTAATATTAAATCAAATATTCAAAGACCAATCAGATTGACAATTCATATTTATATGGAATATCACATCTTATTGATCATTTAATAAATGTAGCTAATCCTCATCGCTACAAAATGAAACCATAAACCAACAGGGGACATATCCTTCTTTTCTGATTTCACCTATAAAAACGTTCTAATACCTGCAACAAAAACCAACCTGCTCCTCAGGTCAACCATCATCAGGTGAGTGCACACAGCATGCTCACTCCAAGTAGAGAAACACTCCACGATGTCTGCAGGTGAAAAGATGTTGCTCATAGAAAGCACTTATGAACCAATCTGGCTTTAAGTCCTTGCTCTTATACTTTTCTTCATAGAGAAACCACAAACGCCCCTGATAATCAGAGCTAGAGAGTCAGCTTTGAAACCAGAGCCTCAAGATGGACGTAATATAAACTAAACATGTAAGTAACTCACCAATCAGGGGACTCTGGAGGTGCTTCTGGTGCAAAAATAAAATATAGCACTGAGAAACTGGAGTTTCAAAAAGAAATTCAATAAAAAGAAGCAACAGGAACCATGAAAAGAGACAACAGCATGATGCAGTCTGAAACAGACAGCAGCTGTGGTAATCAGGTGAGTGTGAAACCAGGTGTGTGCAAAACAAACAACAAGCCCTTCAAAATAAAACAGGAAGTAGAGATGGTGTAGAAACTAAAGATAATTTTGTGTTTTATTTTCATTATGAAGCCTTATGAAGGGATTCCATTCACACCATTATTGATGAGGTCACACTGCTAACGAGGCCACTTTTGCTTCATCTTGATTAACCCACTTAATCCATTTTGAATTAATCTTAATCTTTTTTCTTAAACTACAAATTCTGTAACCCAGACATGTTTTTGTGACAGTTTTAGTTAGTAGTGATGAGGACAGGACAGTCGCAGCAGAGTAATCTGTTCCTCTGTGATGTATGTGTGTCCGCCATGCCAACCTTGGGGTGAAGAATGACTCCATAATTGCTGCTTTGCTCTCCACCCATCAAACCTGCAGCATTCGTAATAAGGTGCTCACACACACCACAATAATCTGTCAGAGAGTCGCATTTGTAATTTGCACACTAACATAGTTTTAGCACCGTTTCCACAACAGCTATCCAGGATATGCAGAGGCATAAGTCGGACTCGTTCCCAGTGAGAGTTGGACACTGCCAAGGCTGCCCTTTGTCACCAATTCTGTTCATAACTTTTATGGACAGAATTTCTAGGCACAGCCAAGGTGTTGAGGGGATCTGCTTTGGTGGCCTGAGGATCAGGTCCCTGCTTTTTGCAGATGATGTGGTCCTGTTGGTTTCATCAGAACGTGATCTCCAGCTCTCACTGGAGCAGTTCGCAGCCAAGTGTGAAGCAGCTGTGATAAGAATCAGCTCCTCTAAATCCAGGATCATGGTCTTGATTCGAAAAAGGGTAGAATGCCTTCTCCAGGTCAGGTATTTTGGGGCCTTGTTCCTGAGTGAGAAAAAAAATGAAGTGCAAAATTGATAGGTGGATTGGTGATGCGTCTGCAGTGATGCGGGCGGTGTACCGATCTGTCGTGGTTAAGAGAGATCTGAGCCAGAAGGCAAAGCGCTCGGTTTTCCAGTCAATCTATGTTTCTACCCTCACCTATGGTCAACCTAGGCTGCCACCCCCACGAGCCAACCCCAGATGAGCAGAAGATGATCGATGGATGAATATTTTCAGAAACTTTCTATATTACATCGGACCAAAGCTGAATGAAAAGTTGAAAGAAGAACTTTACCAAACCTTCAGAACATCTGAAGAACCACTGATCAGGACCTGAGCCTATGACATGTTAGAAAAGCTTGGCAGCCTATGAGCAAAGTAAAAATCACACGTGTGTGGAGTAAATGCTCAGAAAAAATAGTAGCGTTATAATGTGATTCTAAAACAAGCTCCTCCCTTTGTTACATGATGATGTCATTACAACATGTCAAGTAATCACAGCTGTTTGACAGATTTATGATAACTTACTGAGATCAGATTCACTTCTGCTCTTTGATCATCATCATCATCATCATCATCGTTATTATTATTATTATTATTATTATTATTAGGAAAACAGGTCTGAGACTGTTGTTTTCACAGGCTATTCGCCCCCAACGGAATGTAAACGCAAGCTTTAAATCAGCTTGGGTTGTCTTCCATCGGAGCCACGAGTGGAAGCGGAAACATCCGGATCAGGATAGCAACACTAACTGGTGTCATTTTGAATCGATTGTTTATTTGAAGAGCTTAATGCATGGCCTAATGTAGTCAACATCCATTTCCTCAGTGTGCTCAAAAATTAAGAGTTTTCATGCCTGATTTTAATGACTGCTGAAATTAACAGACGGTGCAATAAAGCAGATTGAATTAGGAGATGTGTGTTTAAACTTCTTTCAAAGACTCATTTATGCTTCAATCCCTTTATGCTGTTTCCTAGTTTTAGAATTTTCTTCCTGCCATCCCGTTGTTCTGCTCTCCCTCTGCTCATTTCTTGTTGCCTTACATCACTCCTCTGTCTTTCGCTCTGTCACATTTTCTCTCTCTCCCAGGATGTCTTGCAGGCTTGTCATAAATCTGTCTATCGATCTGTCAACCCGTCACACTTTTGAGTGACAGTGAATCATTGCCACACTGTTCTGTGACAGCTACCAGCTCGGAGCTGAACCTCGACAAACACAATGACTGGGAGGTGTGTGTGTGTGTGTGTGTGTGTGTGTGTGCATGTTTGTAACACAAAGACAAGTGTGAGAATTAACGTGGAAATGTGTGCTTTTGTGTCAGTTCTGATGTGTTCTTGGAGGCAGGACTACAGGTAAATGCTGTTGTTTGGACCTGCAGAGACAGATGTCTCATGGGAAACCCCAGCATGTCCACAAAAGACACACGCAATGAAGTGGGTCACAGGTTGAGGTTCATATCACGCATTTTCTCTGATGACAGCAGCTGGCATGTTTTAATGAGCCTGGCTCCAGAGAGAGTCCAAATGTGGATCCTGCACTGGGAACCTTAAACGATCATCCCCAGGATCCTTTTTTTTGTGTGTCTCCTCCTGAGGGGGCGGGGTGTGTGTTCTTGCCTTGTGTGCTAAGTGCTCATTATTCTGTCACCCTGCTTTTACTGGTCTGCCTTTACCTGAAACAAGATGTCAGTCAGAAAGTGGAGGTGGTGCTCAGTTATCGCTGCACATGCTGCCACTTTACTTTGAGTTAGCATCTCAGCTGTTTGTCATGTGACTAACCAGCCAGCTAGGAGACAGATCTCAGACCAGTCTAAAGGAATCACGCCAAGACGGTTCAACTGAAACTTATAACACAGAATAAAAACAATAAACGTCTCTAAACCTGTCCTTTAAATCTGCTTTGCGGAGTTTTCTCCTTTCAGAAATGATGTATGATTTGTCAGAAATCCGTAAAAGTGATTATCTCATCACATACTGTGATGTAATGTAAGCAACACGTCTTTATTTTTATTTATTTTTTGCTAAGCACGCCCCCTGCCCCGCAGAGCTCCGTGCAATAGGAAACTGAGCGCCGACCAGAACTAACCAATAGCGTTAGACTGCCGCTTACTTGCTTCATATTTAAGGAAGTACCTCAGCTGAAGCAGAGTTGATTAACTTTTCATGGACAAGTAAGTCTCTAAAATATAAATATATGAGAACACAACATGACATGAGAATAATACTCGTAAAACAACGTGTTTTAGCTCTGTTTGTTGGCTACAGAAGCACATTTATAAACAGAAACGTGAAGTCGCCATCTTAAAAAAACAGAGCGACAGATTTTTTGTGTGATATGCTTGTCAGCCACTAGATGGTGCCATCGGATAAGAGAAATACTCTGGAAAGAAGCTTTAATTCCCACTAAAAGTGGATCCAGTATTAGTCTACAAAACAGGTCAGGACCGAGTTTGTAAAGGTGTCTGATCTCCTGTGATTGGAACCCACAACCATCTCTAGGGTCTACTGGTCTGACAGGTTCTAGATGACAGAAAGACAACAGCTGCTCAGATCAGCTCTGGTTCCTACCAAGGTCTGCAGAAGCTCTCCAGATGGACTCCAGCAGCAGGTGCCTCTCCAGCCAGCTAAGAACAGGAAACTGAAGCTAAAATTCCCACAGGATCACCAGAACTGGACCAGACTTTGATAGGTCTGGGTTTCTGTTGCAGCCTTACCCCAAACCTACCTTCTGATGGCTGCTTCCAGCAGGATCTTGCACCATGTCACAAAGCTCAGATCATCTCTATCTGGTTTCCAGAACGTTTGGGGTTCACTGGACTCCAATGGTCTTCACAGTCACCAGATCTCAGTCTGGTCCAGAACCTTTGGGATGTGATAGAACAGGAGTATTTCATTTTGGATGGAGCTGATGCTGTCAAGTCAGGACGACAGAGCCTCTGAGGAATCAGAACCTCTGAGGACCAGAACACACAGGAACCAGAACCATTGAGGAGAGTTTACATCACCTTGTTTTCATTCGAAGACAAAAATGGTCCAACTGCACACTAGTACCTAATAAATTGGATGGTGAGTGTTTATACGGCACTTGCTGTTTATTTCAAATGTAAACTACTACCTCCTCTCTCCGCTGCACAATAAATAATCTTCCTTGTGTTCTTATCAAAACAACATTTTAAATCTGTGTACTGAAGCATTTTCATTGTGCAAACAGGACAAAGTATTACGCAGCACAGTGACACATCTGCAGTGAATTCACGCAGCAGAAACAGATTCTGTAATCAGAAATGAAGCCGTTGTAAGATGAATGGATAACTCATTCAGCAGCTTAATCATGCAGAAAGTGAGGGCTGACTTAAACAGAACCACAACGTTATTTTATAAAAGGCTCAACAGAATTTTTCCAGATGCAAAAACAAAAACTCTGAACTTTAACTAATGAATTATTAAACTAAGATTAAAAAAGCAGCATCAGTGGCAAACAGCAGAGACAGATCAGCAGAAAACCGATGCCTCCAACTCCGAGTGTAAACAAAACCTTAGAAATGTTGTAAAGAGTCAGAAAACTTCACACTTTGTTGGATTTAACAGTTCTGAATATTTTGATTTAGATTAGTTTCCACTAAATCGTTCACACACACCTGAGATGGCATGTGCCTCCCAGGTCAGTGTAGAATAAACAAATAACCTGAAACAAATGCAAGTCCTAAAATCGAACTCTAATAAACCGTGAGTCTTGTCTGAGATTTGAGGCTCCATCATCTGCTTGGAAGGAAGGAGGGTGAATATTTTGATAACAGACTCCAGGTTGGAATCACTGATGTACAGGATGGGGCTCAGTACACATCCATGTGGAACACCAGTGTTCAGTAACCTAGTGGGAGAGTAGACACCACAAGTATTTAATGGTCAGTTTCATTCCAGTGGTTTCTGTTCTAGCATCAGCTTAGAGAACATTTAGAGGTATTTGTTAAATTACCAAATAAATCCACGTCAACCTTCGGTAGTTCAGAGAGACCATCATACTAATAGTAAGTGGATGCATCACAACTAATGTTGTGTAAAAAATCCAAACTATCAAATGTATTATTTACTGTAACACCAAACAGTATTGCCAATAATGTTTTCAAAATAAAAGTCCATGGGTTAGGGTTAAAAATGTTTCCTTCTAACTGTAGCTAATTCATTTGTTATGTCAATCCCTCAGACAATGGAAACTATTTAGTGTGGTTTAGTTAAGGGTGGTCTCATTCAGAGCAAAGAGAAGACTTAGAAAATGTTACTGCTCTGACAACAACAGTTCTACCTTTTTGATGTCATGATTTTGTTAAATCCAGCTTTAATCCTCAGTTTGTGTTCTGGACACACATTCACTATTTTCCATTATTTGTTTGCAAACTACCTTAATTTAGTCTTGTGGATTTTACGTCTTCCCTCCTTTCTGGTTTTAAATCCTATAGATGAAAACAAACAGGACAGAAACGCGGTTAGAAGGAACAAAGATTAAAACAACAAGAAAAACGAATAACGAGTCTAGTTGGAGTCTCGTGTTGGAAATGTGGTGAACTGATCCTCATAAGCAGCATTAGGATGCTGATAAGTCTTTGCAATCTGTCACGACTCTCATTACATTCCACCTCCTGCACTGTGAGACAGATACAGGAGGGAGGTGAGAAGGGGAGGAGGAGGAGAAATGATGACGAGAACCAGAAAAGTGAAAGCCAGAAGAATGAGACTGAGAAAAGAAAAAAGTCCCCATCAAATGTTTTTCAACTGTAACACCCACCCACCCCCACCCCACCCAATACACACACACACACCCTCCACCCTTCATCGTTGGTGTTCTTAAGTGTCCCGGCCTGAGCTTGTTCTCTTATCAGTTAGAGCTGGGGGCCATCAACCTGCAGAAGATGCCAACAGACGATGGCCCAAGTGTAACAATGCTGCCCCCTGTTGGTAACTGTCTCCATAGCAACCTCTGGATGCAGAAAGAAATCAGCTTCATGCTATAGTATTTATAATGAGTTTAGTAAATATGTTTGTGTAAAATTAAACAAGCCCTGGTTTTTACAATGCATGCTCTCTTATGATAGAAACATCTAGTTTTCCCTGTGTCATGTTGTTTTTTTATGAGTAAAGTGATCCTACATCATCCCAGTATGAATGAAATATTTTGTCTACCTTGCACCAAATAGAATTCATGTTGCTGTTTATTTTTCACGGTTTCTCACTTTGTTGGAAAATCAGACACTTTATAAATCAAGTCGGAAAACAGATGAATGACAAATAATGTAAATTAAGATAATCTTATACATTATATGGGGCAACGTCGGTGGTGGAGGAGTTAAGTAACTCGAGCCCCATATGTAGCTGTCATTGTGTTCTTGGGCAAGGCACGTTACCCTCCCTGCCCGCTGGTGATGATCGGAGGGACTGGTGTGTTTGTGTACAGCCTCTGTCAGTGCACCCCAGGGCAGGTGTGGCTATGATGCAGCTCATCACCACTAGTGCATGAATGACTGAATGTGTTGTAAAGCACCGTGGGGGGTTGCAGAACCCTAAGAGGTGCTATAGATGATACAGATCAGTATTTTTCTGGTTTGGTGTGTTCCAGTTCTGATGTTCTGTTGAGGTTTGGCTCCACCTGGATAAGGATGTAGTCAGCACAATCCAAATAGAAGGTTGAAAGTGTGGTGGGGTGGGTGGGGGGCTTAGTGTGACGCTTTTTAAAGATTACTTTTCTACACTGAAAAACTTCACAATCAAAGTGCAACAGAAGCAGACAGCATCTAACCTGAGGTCTCCCCAGAACTAAAGATCAAAACAAAAAGAAAATATAACAAGATTATGTTTGTGGTGACAACCCCCCCCCCCCACCCCCCATTCCACCTCATTCTCCACTTTGATACCCTGACCTCCTCCAGCTTTTCTCTCAGTGTTGTGAAGCATCGCATCCAAATGGGTCAGGTGTGAGTGTGTGTGCATGTGTGTGTGTGGCTCATGTCAGCTCTGAGTGTTGATCAGTGCCTACACACAAACCTGATAACAAACGAGACGTTCGGTGCAGCTGCAGAAGCTCCAGCTGTTGGACGTTTCTTGCCCATCATGGCAAACGTGCACAGACAAATGTTAGTAATCATCCAAAGGGATCAGTTCCTTCGTCTGCTCTTTGTTGTCTTCTTGTCCAGGAAAGTCCTGGTGTTATGAATGGACCTTAAAGAGCTGTGGTTGATCAATAATATGTTTGATGACTTAATGACTTAAAGGTTTGGAACATTGAAAAAACAATTTTAGTGATTAATTCAGATTATAACGGCTCACTCTGAGTTTTTCATGCGGGCTGAACATGAAAACATTCTCCTACATCAGGGCGACGGTGGTACAGGAGATAAGTGCTCGATTCGTAATCAGAAGGGTGCAAGTTCGAACCCTGCTCAGTCTGTCACTGTCACTGTGTCCTTGGGCAAGACACTCAACCCACGTTGCCTGCTGGTGGAGGTCAGAGGGACTGGTGGCGCCTGTGTACGACAGTCTCACCTTTGTCAGTGTACCCCAGGGCAGCTGTGGCTACAATGTAGCTGATCACCACCACGGTGTGAATGTGTGTGTGAATGACTGATTGTGTTGTAAAGCGCCTTGGGGGGGTTCTAGGATTCTGAAAGGTGCCATATCAAAGGCACTCTATCATTTAAACCTATCTCATGCATTAGCTTCTGATAGAGAACAGACGGCGAAATCCCAGGATTAAAAAATCCTGACAGATCTACGTCACACTGTCACTTAACATTCATGGACTCACCCACCTTAACGCACAACGGGGAAGGCTGAATTTGGTTTAGTGTCCAGGAAACAGCAGAGGATGCCTCAGCCAGTAGAAGCTAACAGTTAGCATTAGCAACTTTACCACACTGCAGAACTCCTCCAGGCTTGTGTTATTTATGGAGATAAAACATCAACGTTGTAGAGCAAACAGAGTCAGCGGTAGAGTCGTGCTGCTGTTAGCCAGTCAGAGGAAAGAAGGAAGTAAGAGTCCAGATCCTGTCGTATCTGGGGGAGGTTCCAGAAAGCGGGCTAATCCCAAAACCAGGTTTTCTTTTGAAAATCCCAGTTTAACAGCCCCAAAATTGGTTCTACAACTGAGGGTAGCCTAAAGCCCCTCCCATTCACCATGGTAACACATGCTGGAGAAAAAACCTGCTCCATGACAGGCTAGCAGCCAGGCTCAATGAAGTTTGGTGAATATGATTGGACGAGGCATGTTACTGCCCCCTTTTCTTGTCGGTGGCTGGCAACAACTAAGTGGTGAATTAGCACCACTGCTGGGCTACAGCGACAGCTGCAGCTTCGCTTTGCTTTGGATTACTAAATTATTAATAAATGTGGAGTTAATCTTTCAAAATTGAGTTCTAATTGGATTTAGATCTTAACATTTTTGGTTTTTAATTTTAATTTGCAGCTAGGAGCGTTTCATTCCACTGATGTTACTCCTAATGTCAGCATTATTAATGAGTATAATTATATATCAGCTATAGTCTGGCATGGACCCAAACAATTAACACATTGTCCTCTTTATTAATATGTTAAAATAGCCTTAAACTACCTTACAGCTGCTAACATAATACAAATGTAAAAGGAAATACTTTATTGATGTGGCAAGCACGGTAATATTTGACTTAAATGGCATACATAATGTTTTTCTCCTTGGTGTGTAATATGAGCTGAATATTTGTGACAAACGGTTTACAGAGATACTTTACGGTCATGTGACCATGAACTTATATTCTTAAAACTCACAGCTGCTTAGCAAAAGCAAAGTCTTCGATTCTCTACACATTCAGACTCTGGAGCAGAACATGAAAACGACACATACATGATGATATGTGGAGAAACAAGAGCTGAAGCGGACTTCTGGCATTGCTATGGAAACATGTAAACTCTGCGCTAAATAGCTCCAGCTACACAGCTTTACTCAAACTGTTCATGGTCTCTGTTTTAGTTCTGCTATCTTTGTAGTTATCGTAGGCATGAATGAATAATTATTGTTGGCTCTGTCCTTTCCTTCTATTCTCATTTATCTAGCATCGATTAACAGGGGCTGCCTGTGGATGCGCGTGAGCCTTGCTTGGATTAGAGGGGATTGAATCCACCGGAGAATCGTTCGTGGAGCCAGCGAGACCGGGAGGGCAGGGTGGTGCTAGGTCAATCAGGGATTTATCAGGAGATCCTCAGCGATGTTCTAAACTTGCTTTCTGTAACACCCCCCAGCTCTAATGTGGCAATCTGTTACTTCCTGAAATACCATACACACTCATGCACGCACAAACACAACTTGCAAGGCATTAGTTCCTACTAGAGGCCACTGCAGATGTGAACCACTTTAAATTAGGCAAATGTACAAATGTGTATCTTGTAATCCAGTCATTACATTTTTTAAACACATTCTCATTTTCTCTTCAGAGTTAGGCTCAACTCTGTCTGCTATGAACTTTCTGGAACTTCCATTATTGTATTTAATTTGTTATTTTAATGTCAAATCAGGTTTAAAAAAAGCTGCTGGTAAAATATGATGTGACATCAAATAAAGCAGTTTTTTCCTGTATTCTTTTTTATGTTGATATTCTTTCATATATTTGCTTGGTAAGTACTGGCTTTGATTTAGAAGAAGAAGAAGAAGGAGAAGAAGAAGAAGAAGAAGAAGAAGAAGAAGAAGAAGAAGAAGGAAAAAAAAAGAAGAAGAAGAAGAAGAAGAAGAAGATGAAGAAGACGAAGATGAAGAAGACGAAGAAGAAGAAGAAGAAGAAGAAGAAGAAGAAGAAGAAGAAGAAGAAGAAGAAGATAATTTTTCTATAGCACCTCTCAATATAAAAATCATGAGGCGCTTCACAAAAACAAAAAATGTAAAAATATCAAAAATAATTTAGAAAATGGTTAAAATATATTTAAAATGAGCAAAAAATAGACAATTGTGATTAAAAAATGTAAATAAAGAGAGAGAGAGTGAATAGACAAGAGGGAAATCTGTGGATCCTGAGGAAGGTGGAATAGGTGGGGAGAGCAGAATAAAGAGAGTGGTGAAGAAGGTCATACAAAAGCCACTTTGAACAAGTGAGTTTTCAGCTGCTTTTTAAAGGAGTTCACTGAGTCCACTGATCAGGGGGAGAGTGTTCCAGAATCTAGTGGCCACAGCAGCAAATGATCAGTCACCTTTGGTCTTTAGGCTGGTTATGCTCAAACCTTCCATAAAAATCACAAAAGCATATCTCATTTAAGATGTCTTAAGCCGAAAGTAAATGCTTCTGCCACAGGGTTCAAAATCAGTGTTAAGCTCTCAATATTCCTCTTATATTTTCTGTGTTTTTACCTTTCAGATGTTAGCAACCTGCTAGTACCTCTAAACATCAGAAAAAGTCTGATTTATTCTATTTGCACATGTTTATTTATGCCTGGTGAAGGGCTGTTAAATGTGCAAAAGAATCTCAAAGAGCCCAAAATAGTTAGAAAAGAAAGAGTAACAATGGATTTGCATCAGAAAAAGACAAGGAGGCGAGAAGAGATTAAGGTAAGAAAAAAATTCATGTGTTAGCCAGAAAATGAGAAGAAATGCCCACCGAGGTAGGGTGCAGCATCAATTATTAATGTTATTTAATATTTAATAGTGAAAATCAAATATGCTACACACACTCGCACTCCTAAAGCATGAACTCAGCTGTAGAGTTTCAAGGTTACAGACCTAATTCCTCCTCACAGCCGAATCGGGTCTAAAGTTGCGTCCTGACATGGAGACGCTTCAGGGGCTCGTGGCTGCTTTCTGCCCAACACGTACACACACACTGATTCTTTTAAGACTTTTCCACAATTTCTTTTATCGTTTTACGTTTTTCCGTCTGAACAGCTCATTACTATTTTATTGCTCCTGTCCCAATCAACAGTCTTTAAGCTGTGTCACTTTTAGTGGAGGCCCATTTAGTGTCCAAATGGTAAATGACCTGTATTTGTATAGCGCCTTCTTAGCGCAACCCCCCAAGGCGCTTCCCAACACAATCAGTCATTCACAGGCTGGTGATGATGAGCTACGATGTAGCTACAGCTGCCCTGGGGCACACCAACAGAGGTGAAGTCACAGGCACCTGCTGACCACCACAAGCAGGGAAGGCGGGTTAAGTGTCTTTCCCAAAGACACAACAGCAGCATTCTCTGGTCGGAGCCAGGATCGAACCTGCAACCTTTCGATTACTGGACAACCTGCTCTACCTCCCGAGCTGCTGCTGCCCCAGATAAAGTCCCAAGATAATACAGGTACATTCCCCTAGCCTGGCCTGCCGGACTCGTCCTCCACCCAGAGAACTTATCTGGTTCCTCACAGGCAGAGAGGCACATGAGGGGTGGGACTAGCCAGCTCAAAAACAACCAATCCGAAAAAAGGCGAAAATGTCGACTGTACCGCACAACGCTGTCGTTTTTCAGCTGTAGTCAAAAATGGTGTCTGGCGACGACGCAAACATCTTTCTTTAGAAGAAAGGCATGTAGCGCTTCTACTTGTTGTGGTTTTAAAGACGTGTTCAAGTCATTTAGAACAGAGGAAAGAGCCGCAGCGAACTCCGCTTCAGATGGCATTTTAATTGATTATTAGAAACTCCGCATCATGGTGTGTGACATACAATGCTCAGCGCTGACTGGCTGGGTAAGAAGTCTCAGCAGGTGGGGTTATTTGAATAGAAGAGTTCTCTGCTGGCTAGTCAGGCTAACATTCTTCTTGGCCGAGAAAATAAATGGGAGGCTAATTTGATCATGTGAACACGTTCATCACGCAGAGCAGAGTTATTAAAGCTATGGAGGCAAACATGACTGGAATTAGAGGAGGGAAATAAACCAAAGATTTATTAAATTAATGGCAATAATCTCATTTTGCCCCATCCAGTCTGTAACAAGTAGGGAAAGATGTCGAGGAAATGAAGGACAATTGATACTGAAGCGATGTGAAGCAGGAGTGGAGATCCGGTGGATTTGGTGAAGATGTTTTACTGTGTCCTTCGGGGGGCTCTGTGGGAGGACTCCAGAAATATGGGGTGCCAGGCCCCCTGACATAGGATGTTAGGTCCCTGTATGACCGGTGTCAGAGCTTGAGCCTCATTGCCGGCAGTAAATCGGGCTCGTCTCCAGTGAGAGTTGGACTCGCCAAGGCTGCCCTTTGTCACCAATTCTGTTCATAACTTTGATGGACAGGATTTCTAGGTGTTGAGGGGATTGGTTTTGGTGGCCTGAGGATCTGGTCCCTCCATGTTTTTGCAACCACATTGTAATCAATAATTTCTGATGAACATGCCTGCTTCTGAGTACTTAAAGATTGTTTTAAGTCTGTTTTGATTGCTTGTACATATTTTATGAGATTAGTCATTTGTCTTTATGCGTAATTGTTTTATCCTATTTTTATCTTGTATTTATTTATGTCAAAAAATCTTCTTAAACTTAATACAGACAAAACTGAAGTAATTATTTTTGGGAGGAAACACCAGAGACTAAAGACTGCCACACTGCTGAGATTGAAAGGCTTTGAAGTAGCAGAAACCGTAAAGAACCTTGGGGTCATAGCGACTTAAGCTTCACCAGCCACATGAAGGCAGTCACAAAGACAGCTTTTTATCATTTAAAAAACATTGCAAAGGTTAAAAACTTCATATCACCAGTAGACCTAGAAAAGCGTGTTAATGCTTTCATCACAGGCAGGGTGGATTACTGCAACGGTCTTTTCACTGGTCTCCCTAAAAAAAACAATAAAACCTCTTCAAATGATCCAAAATGCAGCAGCAAGACTATTGACCAGAACCATAAGAAATGATCACATCACACCAATCCTAAAATCTTTACATTGGCTACTAGTAACTTACAGGATTGATTTTAAAGGTCATTTTACTTGCTTTTAAATCATTAAATGGCCAAGGACCGCTGTATATAACAGAGATGTTTGAAAAGTATTGCCCTTCAAAATCACTTGGGTCAGCAGAAAAATACCAATTGGTACAACCCAGAGCCCCCACTAAGCACGGAGAGTCTGACTTTAGCTGCTATGTTGTCCGTCTCTGGAACTGTCCTCCACTAGACATTAAGACCTCTCCCACCATTTCCATTTTTAAATCCAGATTAAAAACCAAACTTTTTATGATGTCTTCCATTAATCTCTCTGTGGTCTACTAGGTATTTTTCTATGTTGTTAAATGTATTCTATATGTGTTTGGTATGTATGTCTGTGCTGTTTTATTGTTGTTCTATAATGTTTTAGTAAAATTTTTACTTCATGTGCTTTTATTCATGTGTGTTCTGTATCAATGCTCCTTGATTTTATTATACCTAACATGATGTGGCATTTAAATCTGTAATTGTTTTAACCATGTGAAGCACATTGGGCTACCATTTTGTGTTTGAAATGGGCTATATAATAAACTTGACTTTATCTTACCTGTTTTTCTTTGAGATGAAGCTAACTATGTGTCTGTTGCTGCTGCCTCTTGGCCAGATCACTGTTGTAAATGAGAATGAGTTCTCAATCGACTCATCTGGTTAAATAACGGTGAAATAAATGGACACCGTCCTGGTGAGGGTTTCCAGGCCTGTTCATCCAGAAGGAGACCTAAAAGGAGACCCAGGACATGTTGAAGGGACTATGTGTCTCAGCTGGCCAGGACACTCCTTGGGATTCTCCCAGGAGCTGACCCAAGTGGCTGGGGAGAGGGAAGTCTGGGTCTCCCTTCTTAAGCTGCTACCCCCGCGACCCAACTCTGGATTAGCAGAGGATAATGGATGAATGGAAAGACATTTAAAGTTTTGCAGAACCACAGAACTTTGTTATACTTATGAAAGTTAAACAACAGGTTTGTTGAATTGTTATTATTCATTCACTTTATATTTTATACACTTTTGAGGTTAATAAATATGGTGAGAATGGAAATTCAGAAGGAAAACTACTTGTAATCATTTACTTGCCCATCATTACTCGTTTTAACCAATTACACTAGTGCATACAGATTTAGTTTCTCCCTGAAAACAGAGCTACTGTAGCAGAAATGTTAGGGTTGGAGTTCCAAAACACCATCACGTCCAGTTTCACTGCCAGCCATCTCAGGTTCGTGTGCAAAGTAACTCGCTAAGCTTCTCCTGGATGTTCAAAAGGAAAAGAAAAAGCTCCACTACAGAGATTTATCTTCTGCAGAGATTCCATCCTCAATTGGCCTTCCTGGATTTGGTGTCTAATCTCGTCAGAAAGCCGATGACAGAAGCATATCTCAGAGCTGCACACGTGGACGGAGACGGGGAGGGAGGAGAGCCGGAGTGAGACGGAGAGTCTGCTATTCCCAGTCCATCAGGCTTATCTTCACATCTCACACAGAAATATAAGATTTAAAACCTTCAGTTGTTTTACGCATCATTCATCCAGACTTTGCACGGAGATCCTCTTATGTTGAGAAGTTGAGGCGTTGCAGCCGTTTTTGCTCAAATCATGAAAATAACAAACTCAGTGTTGCGCGGTCTCATGCAATCTGTCTGCACTCAGACTGTGTGACATGAAAACCTATCAGCCTCTAGTAAACCAAATATGAGCTCAATATCTGTGGAGCTGAACTTTTGTGTTTACGTTTGAGTAACCAAGGTGGCCATCTTGAATCTTAAATTGGGTTGACTCCACAGTGACGGATATCATCGTTAAAATTCCTCCAATCATGAAAGAAATATCTTACCAACACACCCCCACGCACACACACACACACATGCATTTTCACACACACACACACACACACACACACACACACACACACACACACACACACACACACACACACACACACACACACACACACACACACAAACACACACACACACATGCATTTTCACACACACACACACACACACACACACACACACACACACACACACACACACACACACACACACACACACACACACACACACACACACACACACACACACACACACACACACACACACACACACACACACACACACACACAGGCGCACACAGGCCCACCCACATACACACACACACACACACACACACACACACACACACACACACAACACACACACACACACGCACACAGGAACACACGCACACACACACACACACACACAAAGTTAAAAGCATCACTCAGCTTTAGGTCATGAAAGCTGATAGAAACTGAAATATAAAGAATTCCAACTACCAGTTATGCACCTGTAATCTCGTGTCGACTTTCAGATTGAGAATATTGTGACTCAAGTGTAGGTAAAGTATGGAATGGAAATGCAGACATATTTCTGTTTGGTTTTATGAATGAAGCTGAACCTGAAAGACAGAAGTCTGGAATCAGGAAACACAGCAGGTGAAAGTTTTTTTTTCTTTTAGTGATAATAAGCTATAAAAATATATTGGAATAAAAAACATTTTGGTTCGTTAAAATCATTTTAAGTGCCATGTTGTTAAGAGCGGAGGAGATAAAAGGATGCATCGGTAATTGTTGAAAGGTTATTACAAGATGAATAAGAAAATTTTTTTTCTTTAGTGCTTTGGAAATAATTCCTTCTCTGGGTCAGGGATGAGGTCCTGCCCCAAGTGGAGGAGTTTCAGTATCTCGGGGTCTTGTTCATGAGCGAGGGAAAGCTAGAGCGTGAGATAGATAGGCATATTGGTGCTGCGTCTGCAGTGATGCAGGCGTTGTACAGGTCTGTAGTGGCGAAGAGATGTTTCGATCGATCTACTGCTCCTAAACTCACCTATCGTCATGTAGTGAAATTGGGTGGTTAAATTATGACCAATAAGATGTGATGATTCAATATGAATATAGCATATCAAACTGATGGATCTTTGAATGTTTAACCAGAAGAATTTAGGATTCTTTGCCTATTCAGTGACCATAAACACACTTCGTATTAATTCAGACAGAGTCAAGTATATAATTAAAATAAACTTTATTTTCTAGACTAATTATAATACATGACAAGCTATGAATAATGATGTGTGATGAGTGTATGGTGATGTGTGAATGGAGTGGTGATGTATGATCAGAACCTTTGTATCTGAAAGAGATTGTGAATTCTGGGTATAAAGAATGTTATGGTCTGCTTTAAGCTAGAGAGTTGATTATTAATAAAACCTCATCAGACACCAGTATGCAGGCTTACGATACCCTTGTATGAGCTGCTCCCGGCGGTCCGGAGGGTTGCGGTCAGAGTGGTGAGGTCACCGGACATCGAAACCGCAATACACAAGAGATTAGTAGCGTTCTCTGAGTTCAGCTTCCCCGGCCATGAGATGCAACCCGGGGTCTGCAGATTATGTGTGAAGTAGCTCTCAAAAGAGCTGTTGTGTCTGTAATCACTTGCAGCATTGTGGCACGGTTTTGACTTAAGGTCAAAGGAGGTTGTTTCATAAAGGCTTCTTTCCCGATTTGGCCGAATCGATCTTTGAGTAGTGACCGAAAGTATGAGATCACGGATAAAAGCGGTTGAAATGAGTTTTCCCCGCAGGGTGGCCGGGAAAGGGTGAGAAGCTCGGTCATCTGGGAGGGGCTTGGAGTAGACCCGCTGCTCCTCCACATCAAGAGGAGCCGGTTGAAGTGGCTCGGGCATCTGGTCAGGATGCCTTCTGGACGCCTCCCTGGTGAGGTTTTCTGGGCACGTCCAACCGGGAGGAGACCCAAAGGAAGACCCAGGACATGCTGGAGGGACTATGTTTCTCGGCTGGCCAGGGAATACCTTGGGATTCCCCTGGAAGAGCTGGCCCAAGTGGTTGGGGAGAGGGAAGTCTGGGCTTCCCTGTTCAGGCTGCTCACCCTTGACCTGATCGCGATAAGTGGAAGATAATGGATGGATGCTTTGAAGAAGAAAATCCCAAGGCTCTTTACAAGCACAACATATAATAGAATATAATAATGATAAAGTAAACATACATTTTAAAGTAACTTAAAATTAAGGTAAATACATTTAATAATCATGAAAATGCAAAACATTGTGACAGTGTATTTGTTAGGTACTATTACAGTGGTTTCAAAGTTTCAGGCAAACTGAACCTAAACCTGAAAATAAAAAGAGAAACAATAGGTTTTTGGAAACGTTTGTTGTGAAGAAGGAAACTTATGGAGGAACGCTGGATGGATCCAGAAGAAAGTGAAGAGGAGATTAGATCAAGAAATAAGATAATAGAAAACCTTAAAGAAAAGGTAGGAAAGAATATACAAGACATTTGATTAGAATTGAAAGTAAACAAGACTTTATAAGATGAGATGAATCACAACGATAAAAGTTTAATAGTGAAAGACTGAGGAGGTTGGAGAATAAAGAGAAGACGAATAGAGGGATTGGATGGGAGCATGCAGCGAGCACAATGGATTTGGACGGCAGAGTTAAAGACCTCCAAATCCCCCGAAGAAAACCAAACACAGCGAGGCAGAGAAAGACAGAGCCCTGCACCCAGTGAGATAGAGGTAAACCAAGCTGGATTCTCACTGGCTGCCAGATCCAGCCCACATTTCCTGCAATCTTACTGGCCCCCAAAGCAGAAAGCAACTCAAAGTTGCTCCCAAAAGCACACAGCATGCAGCTGCTGCACCATCCAAATTCCGCGGCCTGTAATTAGGCAAGTTAAATTAGGTGCAACAACCATACGTCACGCAGGCACTTCTTCAGAAAACCCAAATCACCTCAAGATGCCAAACAGATTTTACAGAACACAACAAAACCCTGCAGGACAAATGCTTAAACTACGTTTCTGTTTATGGGATAAATGTGGTTCATTTTAACCTGGTGTGTTCCAGATATGGATTAAACAGAGCGTGTTGTTTGCATCCAAATAAACAGAAGTCCTGTAAATAAACGGGAATGTTGACATGCAGATTAAAACCCTGCTGCTTTCTGCAATAACAGAAATATAGATGAATCCAGGCAGAAACAGCTGTTTTCATTCATTTATGCGTAAATGAAACAAAAATCAGGCCTTTAAGAAATCTGTGGAATTATTGCAGCTTGTTGTTTTAGTTTGCTGTGGTGGTGATAACACAACATTACAAACCCAAGCTTTATCTGCTGAGGCTTAATTTAGCTCAAGGTGTGCTGGTATAATTCCTGAGTGTGATGCATGAAAGCAATCAAGGTGAGAACAAAAACAAACAAACAAAAAAAAACTGGTCAGTAACAAAATTAGTTTGATTTTAGACTCTGAGCATGATTTCTTACTGCAATGGGGACCTGAAAAAGCAATTTTTTTTCCCATCACAAAACCTAAATTCTTTCAAGACTGGTCCGATCGAATCACTTGTGTCTCTAAATCATCCAGTTACCTGGCACAAACAGCCCCCTGCTGGAGGATCTACAGATGGTGAGGGTCTGTATTATTTATTACTGCTAGAATATGATATAATAAAACTGTTTCATTAACACCAGACAATAAATAATAGTTGTAAAATTTGTTGTTTCATATATTAGGAATGCATCAGGAAGCTTTAAAAGAAAGAAAACTATCTTTTATATAGCGCCTCTCAAGATAAAAATCACGAGGCGCTTCACAAAAACAGCAAATAATCAGTCACCTTTGTCTGTCTGATCACTGTTCTAGACTGGTTTAGATCATACATTTCTAACAGAAGTTACAGTGTCTGCATAAACCAAAGAATGTCAGATTCTACCGATCTGTTCTGTGGGGTACCCCAAGGCTCTGTTTTGGGACCACTGTTGTTTCTGCTGTACATGCACCCTCTTGGAGAGAAAATTGATTATTTTATTTAATGTCTCTTATCACCTATATGCAGATGACATTCAGCTGTACTGCTCCTTTAAGAAATTCTATAAACTGTCTGAATTACTAGAGTCTATCAGCTATCACTAGCTGGATAGAAGAAAACTTCCTTCAGTTAAACCCTGAGAAGACTGAATGTCTGATTATTGCCCCTGAGAGCATGGTGTCATGAGCCGAGGTGAGCCCTCTGTCCATAAACGATCTTTGATCCTTCTTTCGGGAGGGAGAGACAGCGAGGCACCAGCTGGATCCAATTAGCCATCATCGGGTCAGGTTTACAGGGAGCAGGAGGACACAACACTTCGCTGGATGATTACTACTGTTTGGGTAGTTCCAGCCACTCGCTCTCATCTCTAGGATACTCTTGTTTGTCTATGATTGTTTGTTGGATATCTCACCATAATTCTGACAGCTTCCTCTCATCACCTCAGGCACCGTCAACACCGCTTCAAAATCATCATAACTCTGGATCTCTCTGGACTACGTCCCTACCTCCCCCACCGACCAACCCACTCTCTCTCCGCTCTCACCTCTTCTGTTGGGCTCAGAACCTCAGCTCACCACCTCTCCCACGCTCACCATGGTCCCAGGACTTACCTGTCTCTAGCCTACTCAAACTCGCTCCTGACTCACTCTGCTCCCACCAGACCTCCCGGTGCACTTTTAGTTCCTGTTTGCATAATAAACATTATTTTTTTCTTTCCTCTTACCTTGTCATATTCATTCTGCATGTCTTGGGTTAAACACCTTCCTCAGAACATGACACATGGTTCCACTAATTAGTCAACAACTTGGTTATTTATCTTCTGCTGTCAAGACAAACTTAAGGTATTTGGATGTCTCTGGAAGGCCACTCAAAAACATTGGTCTGAAACTGTTTTCATCACTTAAGAGATATCTCCAAACTGTGAAGGTTGGTGTCAAAACATGAACTTGAAATGGTTCTCCATGCCTTTATCTCCTCCCATCTAGATTACTCTAACACACTCTTCACATGCTTTAACAAAAAAGACCTTGACCGTCTTCAGTTGGTCCAGAACTCTGCAGCGAGGCTCCTAACTGGAGCAAACAAAACAGCACACGTCACTCCTATTCTGATGTCTCTGCGGTGGGTGGGTGGTTGTTGGTGTGTGCATGTGTCTGCTCTGTCTTCTCCATCCTCAGTGAGTCGTGACGGATGGCTGCTATTACTGAGCCAGGATCCTCTGGAAGTTTCTTCCTGTTAAAAGGGAGTTTTCCTCTCCACTGCCGCTGCATGCTTGCTTAGTATGAGGATTGCTGTAAAGACTCTGACACTAGTCAGTGACTCGATGCAACCTGCTGGGTTCCTTCTAAAGGAAACTTTTTACTGATTGGGTTAATGAACTGACCTGTAATGGAATGTTTACTGTGTGAAGAGCATTGAGACGACGCTTGTCGTGATTTGGCACTATATAAATAAACTTGAATTTAATTTAATTAAGGCTGAAGGAGAGATGCTAGATCTAACCTTATTGACTTTGTCCAAAAAGAAAGACAAAGTTTTCACAGTCTGCAGCAGAGTGGCCAGCCATGGTTTGGTATGAATTTGACAATAAACTAAGTGGAGTTAATTTTAATTATCTCTTTTATTATCTACATATTACAACACTATAATAATATTTTTAATTGTTTTCTTCATGTGATGTTTTTGTGACGATAAGGTCACTTTTACTAAACATCCTGTTTTGTTTATTTACATTTTTTATGTTTTGAATATATTTAAGTTTTAGCTTTTGTAAAAGACAAGACTGAAATATTCTCCATCAAACTGCTGAACAGAGGTATATTTGAAACAATTTTATCATTTCATCGACTCACAGAATATTTTAGATAAAGCTGGGAATCTGAAACCTCTCTGGCCCACAGTCCAACTGTTAAAAACACATTCCATCTGCATTCATGCAACTTTTCTCTAAAGATAAACAACAGAAATGCATTTTATTCTTTATTAACATAATTTTTACAAGGAAAGCTGAAGACCGAGGGTTTCTTCTTAAGCAGGGAAACAAAGATCCATAACAAAAAGCTGCAATTAAACCTTCTACAACCTGGAAAGTTAATTGTTGCCTCCTAATTCACCCTGTTAATTTACTATTGATGAGTGTCACTTCAAAGGTGATTTAATGAAATTAAAAACCCTCACTGATTAAAGCCTGCATAAGTGCAAAGTCTCTGCGGTTTATTAGAAAACAACGAACCAGTCCTAAGACAATTAGAAATGAGCTCCAATTAAATCAGTGAGAAATGTTAAATATTTAGATATCCTAGTGTTTTAATCTGAGTCAGATTCCACTAATGTCACAGACTTCCGGTCTTGTGTTTCTGCCACATTTTACTGGTTTTCTAACAAATGAAAGTAAACATATAGAGGAGGAAAAAGTGAGTTTGAACAAATGCATTATGCATGATGTTCCATGAAGAAAATTACGGAGCAAATGTGAAGAGAAATAATCAGGTTTCACCAACATTTACATGCATTTCTTCTTCCGGCACTCGCAGAGTACAGACACTTCTGCTTTTGCTCCCTTATCTTTTTTTCCCAAGGCTCTTTGTCCTGTCTGCCCACAGAGCGCTTCTCTGCATTTCTTCTGAAAAACCCTATTTTTTTGAATGGATTTAATTAATTGGTCATTCAACGCGATTGACGAGATTTTTTTCTACGATGAAAACGGAGGAGGGGGCTCCCACTTGCCCGCAAGGGACACACACAGCGGGATATATGCTCGATTCCTGGAGGGAGTGGAAGATCGTATGCCTCTCTCAGTTGTCCATTGAGTATGTCGAAGATGTGTGGATATTTTGCCTGATGATCACTGGATTTCTTCTGATTGGAGTGGGAGGATATCTAGTTTTCTGGAAATTTGGGAAGACGGGAGCGATTGGAGGGCGACCCGCACCCACGGTAAGCACCTTCCGTGTGGAGACCTCACAGACTGGGACGTTACTCGAGGTGAATCGTAAGCTGGACAATGTTCTAGCTGCGTTACCGGTATCAGTGCGCAAAATGGATGTCATCTTGGAGAGGGTCACTGGATGGTGTGGGGATGTTTAAAACCTGAATTGGCTTCACTGGAGGACTTGAATGATCAGTCACAGACTTCAAGGCAGAGAGGAAAATGTACAATATAAACTCTATGTGAAGAAGATGTGTTGCACTTAGGCCTGTAGCGACGCCTCGATGACGTTGAGGATTCGATTCTAAAAAAACGTCGACGTCAAATCCGGAAGTCGACGCACCACGTGACATAAACAGAGCAGCGCGGAGAACAAAATGCCGTTCATCTGATAGACTCAGCAGCAATGCCTCAGGGACCCTGGCGCCCTACCTCAAAGGTGTGGGAATATTTTAAACGGAGCACAAAATGTAAAGTGCCATTATTCGCAGTCTTTGCACCATGGAATTAGCTTACCACACCAGCACAACGTCCACGTGAGAGCATCTGAAGCGGCGGCATCCCATTGTTACCCGTGACTCCCGCGAACAGAAGTAAGTAACATTATATCATATTGTCAGTGTTTGCTAAAGTGATTGCATGTTTGTGTAAGATGTGCGTGAGCTCTGCACACTTCGGTAGGGCGTGTTTGGTTTGGCTAAACACAGCTTTATTTAGCTAACGTTAATTAGCGATAGCATATAATGCTGGCCCAAATGGCTAACCAGGTAACTGCTGCTAGGCAATGAAAAAATGTATTGTTGTACAAAACATGACTTAACATTACAAAAGTAGCCACACCAGCATTCTCAAATGACAATCATGGCATAGCACTGCAATCAGGCTAAGAGCAGATTTAAGATGCCATACTTTCATAGCTGTTGTTCTGATATGCTCCAAATATGTTCTCGTTTGCATTCTGCAAAGCCTATACTTCTGTGTAGCTTATATTGTTGACTTTATTGCAACAGGGAAACGTTTCTAACTGTGCATTTGACAATAAACGCTTTTAATCTTAGAATTGATTTAGTGTTTTCCAGAGCAGCAAAGCAAAGAACCTTGTCTTATCTTGGGCAAGAGATGCAATGCACACCTCCAGCCGAGCTGAATAAAAGGATCTTGAAAGTAAGTAATAAATATTAGCTAACTGTTGCTTGCTTTCAGCATCTTTTAGGAGGAAACTGCTAACTATGTAAAAAAAAATTCACCCTCACTTAGATAAAAACAGATGACAAATATGACAATAAGGTCCAGTTTCTTTAATGTCCAACGTTTGCTTTTGTTGGCTTCTTTTTTTCTTCATGTCCTTGTGTGATTTGTCTAGTAATTAAATGTTGAATGCTATGTTGTTTCTATATTTATATTTTTATCTTACAGTTTATTGTTAAAGACATGAGGCCTTTGTCTCTTGTTGAGGGTGACGCCTTCATCGATATGGTCGAATACGCCTGCCCCGGCTTCAAATGTCCATCCAGGTGGTGGTTCACAAACCAGATGGAAAAAACATATGAAGATACTCTGGAGAATTTAAAGAAGAACATAAAGAAGAGGTCCTCAAAAATCACTCACCACTTCTGTTCAGGCTGTACAACTGGGTGCTCTTCCTTAGAGACTGTTAAACAGTTTTATTTTGTGTTAAACACTCGGATGTTTATGCTGTGACCTGCACAGTGTTCTGTTTTGCACTAAAACTAGAGTTAAACTAGAGTTATTGGAACTGTGTTCCAGTAATAATACTGCTTTTATTTTGTTTTAAGCAGAAGATGTTTGACTTTGGAAAATCATTGTGTAATAAAGTCATTTATACAATTTTGGGGGTAATTCTTTCAAATATGTTGGTTTAAATCAATTGTACAGCAAAAAAATAAATAAAATAAAATCAAAAGATTAATCATTTAATTAGTCATTAGAATAGTCGACTATTCGATAAAATAATCGCCAGAATAATCGTTTTGAAAATAATCGTTAACCTACAGCCCTAGTTGCACTGCATGAGGCAAATGGTGGTCACACCAGATACTAACCGGTTCTGAGTCCCCAGACCCCCAGTAAAGCAAAAAACTGCACATTCCAGGGTGGCCTTTAATTGTGGGCAGTATAAGGTACACCTGTGCACTACTCATGATGTCGGATCAGCATCTTGATGTGGCACACCTGTGAGGTGGGATGGATTATCTCAGCAAAGCACAGGTGCTCACTATCACACATTTAGACTGATTTGTGAACAATGTTTGAAAGAAATGGTAATATTGTGTATCTGGAATGAATTTTAGATCTTTAAGTCCATCTCATGAAAAATTGGAGCAGAAACAAAGGTGCTGCGTTAATATTTTTGTTGAGTGTATATTCAGTTTGAACATTGGTGTTTTAGGCCCATTTAAAAGTTTGTTTTCTTTGTGCAGCATGTGAGAGTTTATGTTGAGGTACAAACACAAAAATGTGAAGAGTGAAAGAAAAACAACTTGCATAATAAAAATGTTTTGGGGTAGACCCTCATTCATCCAGGATGCAGCTAAAATCACGTCACACCTATGGAAAAGTGACTGCAGCGGTTTGATCTTGCAGGAACTGGAGGCCAGAAGCAGAGTGGCGTTGTTCCTTCAGCTCGGTGCAGCGAGAACGTTCTCACCTCAGCATTAGTGAAACACAACAGCTGATCAGGACAAGTCTCAGCCGTCCGTCTGCATCTCAGAGACAAGGCACTTTCTTTTGATGTTGGCATCTTTAAGAAGTCATGAAGTGATAAAACCCCAAGGACTCACCCAAAGGAAGGATGCCAAAAACTCACCTGACTTGTAACAGCTTTTTTTAGGCCCACATTGGGCAGCAAGAGAAGTATGCTAATTTTGACCTAATTCCCCCCATCTGGCAAATTGAAGGATGCAAAATCGATTCATTGATCAGGTAAACCACAGGATCTGGAACTCACTGCAAATTTTAAATAAACAGATGAGTATAATTTGGAGCTGACATTTTCTGGAAAAATTCAGAATATCCAGGTGCCAGATTCATAGGTGATTTAATCTAGTGTAACACGTAGAGACCCGCACAAGAATGTCCGTTTGCTTTTGATATTACTGGAAACAATCAAACTAAACTTCAGTGAAAATTAATGGGAGCAGTCATTCTTATCGAATATTACAATATGCACTGCAGTGTGAGCTTTATTCAATAGGTACGGTACATAAAAGTTAAAACTGGGGATCAAACAGGTGATCCACGGTTACAAGACGAGCGCCTAAACCCCTGCACCATTGTTTCACATTCACTCTTCCTCACAAAAACACCTGTAAAATAATACGTAGCTAACATGTGTCAGGTTTTGGCTAGCTCCACATTCCCTGAATAAAGCTGAGCTGTGCATGATCCATCGGATCATTGTGATGTCTCAGCAGAACCGCCCTGCACCCTGTCCAAGAGAAAATATGGAACCAATATCCAACAAAATGAGCTGTAAGTTCAGTCCTAAATGTAGAATTAACCATTAATTACGTGTTTGATATGAACCTAAGGGTAACAGATGGTTAGCTAAAGCACTAGCTATAGTGTTTATGATTCAGCAAACTGATGGCTGGTTGGATGGGACAGTTTAAAAAATGGTAAATGGCCTGTGTTTGTATTGTGCCGTCTAGGGTCTACAACCCCCCAAGGCACTTTACAGCACAATCTGTCATTCACCCATGTGCACACATATTCACAGACTGGTGGTGAGGAGCTACATTGCTGCCACAGCTGGCTGAGAGACAACTTCATGTTTGAATTAGTGTGTATTTTAATCTCATTTAACTTTAATTTTTACAGTTTTATTTTGAAGGGGAGTTCAGCAGGAAGAAAAGGTTGTTGTTTTCCAGTTCTGGTCAGCGGCTGTTGTGTTACGCGAAGGGAAACCGCTGTTCTGTTATGAATTGTTCTGTGGATAAGGTGTAAGCCGTGGGTTACGGCCGACAATAGCTAGAACAAAAAAATACGCTAAAATTACGCCTATGCACTCACGTAAACAAGGGCATTGTGCCATTACTCATCATCCTCTAGGTTATAAGCTCTGAACCCAAAAGGTGACTTAATGAGGGTGGGAGGAATGATAAAACACTGAAGTGTGACCGAGGGAAAAACGGAAGAGAAAAATTTTCTAAGAAGCAAAAGCAAAAGAAACCGCTTAAGCTAAGTGTTGACAGATAAAGTACAAGGATGAAACATGTAGTCTGGCACGGACTAAGAAGCAAATTGCCTGTAATTTAAATTAAACCAGACTGGAATGGTTGGGACGATTTTTAGCTCAGCTGTCACATTTTACCCAGTTAGATCCTGAAATAAACGTTTCAGAGTAAAACTAAAGAGATAGGAGATGGAAATAGATTTAATACAATAAATGATTAGATCTCCCAGTGACAGTAAGATGAAAAAAAACTAATAAAGTTTTAATTTGAAGGTCTCATGTGACTCATTAGGGCTTTCCTTCCAGACCATCCCTGAGTTGTGTGTCATCCACCTAAAAGCTGAATATGAGCGTGTCATTCAGGACTCACAAGCACTTAAAGTTTCTGTAATTTAAAGAATGTTTCAGGTTTAAAATATCACGTGAAGCTCAGGCAGGAACCTGTTCGTTATCTGGGAAGATGGCCTCAAACAGAGCCCCATGTCATGTCAGTGTCCTCTATCACAACAAACCTGGAATAGGAAGTATTCTGACACTCAGAGGGAATGTGATAATTCCTCCCAATTATCATCCAGCAGGCTTCAGTATCGAACCATGGATAAATCATATCTGCAGTCTGACAGGCATCGGACATTTCTCCAATTTGATGAATGCAAGCGTGCCCTTCATACTCTAAATAATGACGTGCTGCCTGGAACATTTGTGTCTAAATGTGTCCCTGTGGTGACCTGTCCAGTTAGAACTCCATTCAGACACAAAGGAATAACTTTACTAATTATGATATCAGGTTAAAAACAAGGAGGTAATTAAAGTTCTAGATGAGGCGAGGAACATGGAGCCTAACAGGCTAATTATCAACACTTTACCCACACAAGTCAGAGTCCTAAACAGCAAAGAAATGGGAAAGATTTAATCACGCAGAATAATAAGATGAAGAGGTCTGTGTCAATGACACAGTCAGACTGAGGATCAGGACACATCCTGGTTATTTTCAATGGATGTTTTCCAGGCAGGTCCTAGTGGAAGGAGACCCAGAGGCAGACCTAAAACTCCCGGGAGGCATTATACATTCATTCTGGGAATGCCTTGGAATCTTCCAGGAAGAGCTGGAGAATTGAAAGGAAAGTGAGAAGTCATGGCTTCCCTCCCAAATCTGGTACCTCTAAGGGGTGTGTCTTAGCGATATGATTTCTGTCACAGTGCAGGGAAGGTGACACGACAGCCAGATAATACTCACCAGTGTTGGGAGTAATGCGGTACAGAAGTAATTAATTACTGTAATACATTGCTTTTTGTTGTAATGTGGTAAGGCATTACAGGGGAAAAAATTGGTAATATTTACTCGGTACAATTGTCAGTAACGCAGTAATTACAATGCCTTTTAAACCCAGAATCAAGATGCGTTTCTTAAAAATTCAAATTGCGGGAAACCCGAAGAAAGATCCAGTATCTGCATATATTACGTCATTTATGGACTCAGCTTTGCGGGCAGAGAGGACGCCGCGGTAACGGCTCAAATACAGCTGCGTCCTCCACGCGACCGCGGTCAAGTGAGCCGTCAATTGTGAGCCACGGTCAAGCCAGCCGCACAAAATCGCTCCACTAAAACAAAATAATTCACCTGCGATCGTTCATATCAGCGCATATTCTCTGGTATACTGTACTTTTCTGACGTGCTTTGCCTCAGCTGAGTTAATCTGGGCTCCGGTGATTTCAACTCATTGCTGCTGGAGCGCCGCGCATGTGAAGATCCCTTTGGCTGATAGTTAGAAAGTAGGAAGTCTAGGAAACAGTTTTTTCTGGAAGATGGAGAAAACATGCAGCATGCAGGACGGTTAGAGAGAGAAAGGGCAGGAAATAATAAAATCAAGAAAACAAAACAAAGTGCTTGAAAAGAAAAAAGTAGGTAGATTTATCCCCAATACACATTTTTACCAGTGAAAAGCAATAATATATAAGCATTTAATATTTATACATGTGATAGAATCAGAACACCCCAGAAGCCAGTCCCACATCCAGGGCCGTATCAAGGCGTTTGGGGACCAAGGCTAAATAGACTTGGAGCCCCCACCATCTCACTCCCTGCTCAGTTAATCTAAGATGGCAGTGTTGTTTCATTTATTTCATAAACAATCCTTCTAAAGATCTGTTTTTAACAGCAATCCTAGCTCAGACACCACATCACCTTCCACCGGATGTGTCATGAGTTCACCAGGCATCAGATTAACAAACTCGTTCTGAAGTTGTTTTGTTGAAAGTAATTTAGAGTAATGCAAAAGTAGTGTAATGCCTTACATTTTAAAATCAGTAATATTGTAATGTAATGAATTACTTTAAAATGAGGGTAACAAGTAATAAATAATGTATTACAGTTTTGAAGTAACGTGCCCAACACTGATACTCACAGGCGTTTCCAAGACACATCGCGTGTTATGGCGAGGTCTCGTTGTTCCTTCAGAATAAAGGCGGTCAAAACTGCTGCCACCTAGGGAACAGAGTTTGAATTGCACCACACACAAAAAATACAGTAAATGTTTGAATGAAAAATCTCAATAAGAATAGATACACTGCTTTTAAATATTGATTCAGTATCAGAACACAAAATATCACAATATTTCAGTGTATCGATATTTTCTTACGTCCCAATTTCAGATAAGCAGAACACAAAGGATCTGTAACGGGGTGACTCGAGCTGGGCAAGAGATTGGATATGGCGTGGCTTTTAACCCAAGCGCGGAGTGACTGACGCCGGGTTGAATGGACACACTGTTTAATCTGGGATCCGGGTGCGCAGCTGTATGGTGACACAGCTGAACACGGCGACTCCTGGTCAGAGGCTGATCTTTAAGAACAGGCAGGATTCTGAGATCTGGCTGGTCTGATCTGAACAGGCTTAGTGATCTGAGCTGATCTGGTTTGGACTCTAGGTTAGGTTCGGTTAGAACGATGACTGAGTGAGTTGGCATTGTGCGGCACTTCCTTATATAGATTTGGCGGGTGACGTGAAACGGAACCCTGGCGCTGGGGATGTTTGGGTAATGGAGTCTGAGCGGCTCTGCGGTGCCTCGCTAGAGGAGGTTGACGGCTGCGAGGGAGGTTGTGTGACAGGATCGATGGAACCAAAAATGGTAACACCTTCCAATAATGGTCCCTTTACTGTTGCTACTTAGTGCATTATCAAGCACTAATAAACTATTAAATAAAATATTAACAACTGTTTAAACTTATTATGTAAAGCATTACTAAGCAGGCACGCCCCAGGCCATTGTTCTAACCTTGGGACCTAACCTAAACAGACATATCAGGTAAAAACTACAGCTGATCACCTAGTTGTCCACTAGGTACCAACAGTTTACACAGATTAAGAATAAAGTCAGAGTTATAAAAAGAGAAGAAAATCCAAATGTCTGGGAATTGTTTTGAAAAAGGCTATCGGATATAATTATTGATGATCAGGAGGAACCTGGTTAAGAACCTGTGTCACATCCTTTCACTAAAGCGTGAGCAGATCCAACACTTCAGGCTACAAGCAGACGGCTCTGAGGTCGTTGCGGGGTAGATCAGGATGAAACGAGAAGGTTGCAGCAACAAGAACAGACTGGTTGGAGGTAAGTGTAGACATGTTGATACAATGATGTGATGGAGAACAGGAGGAAAGCGAGCAGAGGTAGAATCCGGATTGAGACACATGATTGATTTGCAGAGTGGCAGGACTGGTGGTGGTATTTTTTACAAAACCCGAGGAATGACACAAACTGTCAATCAAGAGAAGCTAGCAGGTTGAGAATCTGAGCAGAAAAGAGAAACTTGGAGAGAAGAAGTAGCTTAAGTGTATAGTGACATGAATAAATAAACACCACACTGACTGGTAGCACATTACGACGAGCTGTCGCCGCAAAAACTCACAAGACAAGAAGATCCATAATCGATGAGGTTTCTCAAACTGCAACTTTTAAAAGCTAATAAGAAAAGTCCAAGCATTAATTAGAACATATCATCATTTTCTGACCGTTTATATGAAGTAAAGTTCTGATATACTGTATCAGAAACCAGATGGTGTAGGAGAAGGTGAACAGGAGCTGTATTGTAGGTTTTAATTGAGGTGAAAGTTCATGACTTCTGCCCTTTTCTCTGCATGATGCATAAAGACTTCTGCCTTCTTCTCTCAACTTCTATCATCTCCAGAGCTGCCTGCTACCTGCACTCAGCTTTATGCATCCACACACACACACACACACACACACACACACACACACACACACACACACACACACACACACACACACACACACACACACACACACACACACACACACACACACACAATCCTTGTCACGACTGGAACAGCTGTAGCCTTCAGCATTGTGACCTTTAACCTCTCTGGCTCAGTGCAGATTCTTAGATTTATCTCCCTTTAGGAACATGTACATGTAAACACACACACACACACACACACACACACACACACACACACACACACACACACACACACACACAACCACAAGTGACTCCATTCATCATAAAGTGACCCCCCCAACACACATTGGTTGCGTGTTATAATGTTTCCATGATCCATCCTCCCATCCATCATTCATCCATTATAGCTGCAACGGCAAATTTGGAAAACAAATTTGTTTAAAACATGTTTTCATGCCTCTTAACAATGTTCTAACCTAGTGTAGATATACATATTCTAGGGATTCCATGGTTCTCGACCGGAAAAGTGTGGCTTGCCAACTCCGGGTCGGGAGAAAGGTCCTACCTCAAGTGGAGGAGTTGAAGTATCTCGGGGTCTTGTTCACGAGTGAGGGTAGGAGGGATCGGGAGATCAACAGGCGGATTGGTTCAGCGTCTGCAGTGATGCAGACGCTGAGCCGATCTGTCGTGGTGAAGAGGGAGCTGAGTCAGAAAGCCAGGCTCTCGATTTACCGGTCAATCTACGTCACAATCCTCACCTATGGTCATGAGCTTTGGGTAATGACCGAAAGAATGAGATCGCGGATACAAGTGGCCGAAATTAGTTTCCTCCTTAGGGTGGCTGGGCTCAGCCTTAGAGATAGGGTGAGGAGCTTGGACATTCGGGAGGGACTCGAAGTAGCACCGCTGCTCCTCCGGATAGAAAGGAGTCATTTGAGGTGATTTGGGCATCTGGTCAGGATAACTCCTGGAAACCTCCCTGGGGAGGTGTTTCGGGCATGTCCTGCCGGCAGGAGGCCCCCGGGTCAACCCAGGACACGTTGGAGAGGTTAGGTCTCCAATCTGGTCCGGGAACGTCTTAGGATCCTGCCGGAGGAGCTGGTGGAGGTGGCCAGGTTAGGTCAGTGTGTCCTCCAGCAGTCTAAGCCTATAGCAGCATAACTACAGAGATAACTCTGGATAACCTAGCCTTTTAGATGGAGGCATGTTGGAGGCAGGGCAAGGAAGAGTCGTCTTTACCGACTGTACACTCCACCTCCCTCTACTCCCCCACTTGTCCAGATCTAGGCTAACATCAGATTTTAACCATATAACCTTCGTCTTCGTCTTCGTCTTCCTCCGCTTATCCGGGTCCGGGTCGCGGGGGCAGCATCCCAATTAGGGAGCTCCAGGCCGTCCTCTCCCCGGCCTTGTCCACCTACATACCTCAACTGGCTCCTTTCGATCCGGAGGAGCAGCGGTTCTACTCCGAGTCCCTCCCGAATGTCCGAGCTCCTCACCCTATCTCTAAGGCTGAGCCCGGCCACCCTACGGAGGAAACTCATTTCGGCCGCTTGTATCCGCGATCTCGTTCTTTCGGTCATTACCCAAAGCTCATGACCATAGGTGAGGATTGGGACGTAGATCGACCGGTAAATCGAGAGCCTGGCTTTCTGGCTCAGCTCCCTCTTCCCCACGACAGATCGGCTCAGCGTCCGCATCACTGCAGACGCCGAACCAATCCGCCTGTCGATCTCCCGATCCCTCCTACCCTCACTCGTGAACAAGACCCCGAGATACTTAAACTCCTCCACTTGAGGTAGACCTCTCCCCCGACCCGGAGGTGGCAAGCCACCCTTTTCCGGTCGAGAACCATGGTCTCAGATTTGGAGGTGCTGATCCTCATCCCAGCCGCTTCACATTCAGCCGCGAACCTACCCAGCAAGAGCTGAAGGTCAGAGCTGGATGAAGCTAGGAGGACCACATCATCCGCAAAAAGCAGAGACGAGATTCTCCTGCCACCAAACTCGACACACTCCACACCACGGCTGCGTCTAGAAATTCTGTCCATAAAAGTGATGAACAGAACCGGTGACAAAGGGCAGCCCTGGCGGAGTCCAACCCTCACTGGGAACAGGTCCGACTTACTACCGGCTATGCGGACCAAACTCACGCTCCTCTGGTAAAGGGACTGAATGGCCCTTAACAGAAAGCCACCCACCCCATACTCTTGGAGCGTCCCCCACAGGGTGCCCCTGGGGACACGGTCATAAGCCTTCTCCAAATCCACAAAGCACATGTGGATTGGTTGGGCAAACTCCCATGCCCCCTCCATCACCCTTGCAAGGGTATAGAGCTGGTCCACAGTTCCACGGCCAGGACGAAAACCACATTGCTCCTCCTCTATCTGAGATTCAACTATCGATCGGACCCTCCTCTCCAGTACCTTGGCGTAGACCTTTCCCGGGAGGCTGAGGAGTGTGATCCCCCTATAGTTGGAACACACCCTCAGGTCACCCTTCTTAAAGATGGGGACCACCACCCCGGTCTGCCACTCCCTAGGAACTGCCCCCGATGACCACGCAATGTTGTAGAGACGTGTCAACCATGACAGCCCTACAACATCCATAGCCTTGAGATACCCAGGACGAACCTCATCCGCCCCCGGGGCTCCGCCGCTGTGTAGTTGTTTGACTACCTCAGCAACTTCTGCCCCTGAGATCGGACAGTCCATCCCCAGGCCTCCCAGCTCTGGTTCCTCCTCGGAATGCGCATTGGTGGGATTGAGGAGCTCCTCAAAGTATTCCTTCCACCGTCCGACTATAGCCTCAGTTGACGTCAGCAGCTCCCCATCCCCACTGTAAACAGTGTGAGCGAGTTGCTGCCTTCCTCTCCTGAGGCGCCGGACAGTGTGCCAGAACCTCTTTGGAGCCGATCGATAGTCTTTCTCCATGGCCTCACCAAACTCCTCCCACGCCCGAGATTTTGCCTCGGCAACTGCCACTGCTGCACCCCGCTTGGCTATCCGGTACCTGTCTGCTGCCTCCGGAGACCCACAGACCAGCCACGCCCTGTAGGCCTCCTTCTTCAGCCTGACGGCTCCCCGAACCTCTGGTGTCCACCAGCGGGTACGGGGGTTGCCACCACGACTGGCACCGGCCACCTTACGACCACAGCTAGCAACAGCCGCCTCGACAATCGCAGAGTGGAACAAGGCCCACTCGGACTCAATGTCCCCCACTGCTCTCGGGACGTGGTCAAAGCTCTGCCGGAGGTGGGAGTTGAAGACCGTCTTGACAGGTTCTTCTGCCAGGCGTTCCCAGCAGACCCTCACTATGCGTTTGGGTCTGCCAGGTCTACGCGGCATGTTCCCTTGCCATCTGATCCAACTCACCACCAGGTGGTGATCAGTTGACAGCTCCGCCCCTCTCTTCACTCGGGTGTCCAAAACATACGGCCGCAGGTCAGATGAAACGACTACAAAATCTATCATCGACCTGTGACCTAGGCTACCCTGGTACCAAGTGTACCGGTGGGCATCCTTATGTTCGAACATGGTGTTCGTTATGGCCAAACTGCGGCTTGCACAGAAGTCCAATAACAAAACACCGCTCGAGTTCAGATTAGGTGGGCCGTTCCTCCCAATCACACCCCTCCAGGTCAAGCTGTCATTGCCCACGTGAGCATTGAAGTCCCCCAGCAGGACAATGGAGTCCCCTGATGGAGCACTATCTAGCACTCGTCCCAGGGACTCCAAAAAGGGTGGGTACTCTGAACTGATATTTGGCCCATAAGCACAAACAACAGTCAGGACCCGTTCCCCGACCCGAAGGCGCAAGGAAGCTACCCTCTTGTCCCCCGGGGTAAACCCCAACACACAGGCAGAGAGTCTCGGGGCTAACAAAAAGCCAACCCCAGCCCTCCGCCTCTCACCCGGAGCAACTCCAGCAAAGTAGAGTGTCCAACCCCTCTCCAGGTCTCGGGTTCCAGAGCCAATGCAATGTGTCGAGGTGAGTCCGACTATATCTAGCCGGTACCGCTCAACCTCTGCCACAAGCTCCGGCTCCTTCCCCGCCAGCGAGGTGACGTTCCATGTCCCAAAAACTAGTTTTCTTGTCCGGGGATTGGACCGCCAAGGCTCCCGCCTTGGTCTGCCACCCGATTGGCATTGCACCTGACCCTTCATGTTCCTCCTGCGGGTGGTGGGTCCACAGTTGGACGAGCCCATGTATCCGGTTCGGGCTGGGCCCGGCCGGGCCCCATGGGCGAAAGCCCGGCCACCAGGCGCTCGCTCACGGGCCCCAACCCCAGGCCTGGCTCCAGGGTGGGACCCCGGTAACCCTCCGGGCCGGGTACTCCGACTCTTCGTTTTAACCGCCATGAAAGATCCTTCGAACCGTTCTTTGTCTCACCCTTCACCTAAGACCAATTTGTCATGGGAGACCCTACCAGGGGCACTAAGTGCCCCAGACAACATAGCTCCTAGGATCATTAGGGCACTCAAACTCCTCCACCACGATAAGGTGACGGTTCAAGGAGGAGACCATATAACCATCAAATAAAAATGTTTTAAGCCTAGTCTTAAAAGTATACAAGGTGTCTGCCTCACGGACTAAAGCTGGGAGTTGGTTCCACAAGAGAAGAGCCTGATAACTAAAAGATCTGCCTCCCATCCTATTTTTAGATATTCTGGGAACCACCAGTTAACCTGCAGTCTGAGAGTGAAGTGCTCAGTTAGGAACATATGGAACAATCAGGTCACTGATGTATGATGGAGATTGACTGTTAAGAGCTTTATATGTGAGAAGGAGTATCTTAAAATCTAATCTGAATTTAACAGGCAGCCAATGTAGGGAAGCTAAGACAGGAGACATATGATCTCTCTTTTTAATTCTCATCAGAACTCTAGCTGCAGCATTTTGGACAAGCTGAAGACTTTTAATTACATTCTATGGACTTCCTGAGAGTAATGAATTATGAATTACAGTAATCCAGTCTCGATGTAATAAATGCATGAACTAGTTTTTCAGATTCTCTCCTGGAAAGGATGCATCTAATCTTAGCAATATTCCGATGGTGGAAAAAGGAAATCCTACAAACCTGTTTAACGTGGGATTTGAATGACATGTCCTGGTCAAAGATAACACTAAGGTTCCTTACTTTGTTCTCAGAGACTAATTTAATGCCATTCAGGTCAGATGATTGACTAAGCAATTTCCTTTTCTAAATTTCAGGTCCAAAGTTGAGAACTTCAGTCTTGTCTTGATTTAAAAGCAAAAAGTTTTGAGTCATCCAATTATTTATGTCTTCAAGACAAGCCTGTAATCTAACTTACCGATTAGGTTCATCAGGATTAATGGATAGATATAACTGAGTATCGTCAGCATAACAGTGGGTTTATCCCATGCTGTCTATTGATTTTACCAATTGGGAGCATATATATAGCGAAAAGAATTGGTCCAAGCATTGAACCCTGTGGTACTCCACAAGTAACCCTGGAGTATGAAGACGATTTGTCATGTACATTTACAAAATTAAATCTGTCAGACAGGTAGGATCTAAACCAGCCCAGCGCTGTTTCTTTGATCTCCACAACATGTTCAAGCCTTTCTAAAAGAACATTGTGATCAACTGTGTTTAAAGCAGCACTGAGATCTAACAAGACTAGAACAGACACAAGATTCTTATCTGAGGCCATGAGAATATCATTTGTAACTTTCACTAATGCAGTTTCAGTGCTGTGATACTCTCTAAAACCAGACTGAAATTCCTCAAACAGATCATTAGTGTTTACATGCTCACATACTTGGATGGCCACTATTTTCTCAAGGACTTTGGGTAAAAATGGTAGGTTAGATATTGGTCTATTATTCATTGGGTCATCTAGATCCAGAGAAGTCTTCTTAAGTAATGGTTTGATTACAGCAACCTTAAAATCCTGTGGTACGGATCCATTTACTAAGGATAGATTAATTATATCTAGAATGGGGACAGTAACCAAAGGAAATGCATCTTTAAATACTTTGGTTGGGATTGGATTTAAAATGCAAGTAGAAGGTTTAGATTAAGCTAATATTTTTGATAACTGAAAGCTCAACTGGATCAAAACAGTTCAAACACAGATTAGGTTCTACAGTTACCTCAGATGCTGCCTCACTTACTGAGGAAGAAGACATCACATTAGGGAGGATGCTAATAATTTTGTTTCTAATAAAATTAATTTTACTTGTGAAAAATCCCATAAAGTCATTGCTGCTGAGGGCTAAGGGAACAGATGGTTCAGAGCTATGATTCTGTGTAAGTTTGGCAACTGTACTGAAAAGAAATTTCGGATTATTCTTATTCTCTTCAATTAGCGATGAAAAATAAGCAGTTCTAGCTTGCTGAAGCTTATTCTTAAAAAGCACAAGACTATTTTTACAGAATAAGTAGGACTCCTCCTGGTGTGTAGGGCACCATGTTCTCTCCAATTTTCTAGAGTTTTGTTTTAAAGTTCATAAATGAGAACTAAACCAGGGAGCCAACTTCCTGTCCCTTATTACCTTCTTTTTTAAAGGGGCAACATAATCTAATGCCACATGTAAAGAGGAAGTAACATTATGAATTAACCCTTTAATGCATGAATTATGAAATATTCAACCATGATTTTTTTTTCATTCATCTTTAGGTGTGAATAAAAAAAAAATTCATATTTACATATTTTTTGTAACATTTAATTTACAAATAGTTTATTACATGTCCTCCTCAGTGGACAGCATGCATTCTGAACATGAAATATGTTGGCTTGACTTACTGAAGTCCAAATAGAGGGGCTCACATGCAATAAAGTCTTCAACAGCAGTGCTTAATACAGTGTATCTGCAGGTTTAAGAGAGCCAAATTTAAGACTTTTTAAGACCTTTTTTAAGGCCACTTTGACCAAATTTAAGCTTGTCGTCGTCTTCCTCCGCTTATCCGGGTCCGGGTCATGGGGGCAGCATCCCAACTAGGGAGCTCCAGACCGTCCTCTCCCCGGCCAACTCCACCAGCTCCTCCGGCAGGACCCCAAGGCGTTCCCGGACCAGATTAGAGATGTAACCTCTCCAACGTGTCCTGGGTCGGCCCGGGGGCCTCCTGCCGGCAGGACATGCCCGAAACACCTCCCCAGGGAGGCGTCCAGGAGGCATCCTGACCAGATGCCCAAACCACCTCAACTGACTCCTTTCGATCCAGATCCAAATTTAAGCTATTTTTTAAATTAATTTTAAGCTATAATTTACAGCTGTTGCCTGGAACCGGTGCTAACCACGTCGCAAACATGGGATTAGCCATCCAGTTACCATTAAACTTGCACTTCTCCATGGCGCAAGCTCCCACTAGCTTAACCAGCTAACGTGCTCATCTAAAATAGTCCCCTTTCACAACCAACTGAATTTGTACGGTTCCACTTATGCCAACATCGTACACAAAAAATGCTGAAATTCACGAAAATGTCATAGAAATAAAATAATCTAGTTTATTGGGTCTTTGGTAATTTAAAACCTTAGGAAACTGTATTTAAGGATTATTTGTCATTTTTAAGGATTTTCAAGGCCTTAAATTTGGAAAAGTAAATTTAAGACTTTTTAAGACTTTTTAAGGACCCGCGGATACCCTGTTAATAGTAAAAATAAATGAATAGCAATTTTGAGTACCTGTCCACTGTAGTGACCATTATGCATCAAAGGGCTAAAGCATCAATTTGTGAAGGGCTAGAAATAAAAATATTGCCCTCTGCTATGTTCCTCTGAGATGCTGAAGATAGTAAAGATGGAACAGTTGATTTTAAAGATGCAACAGTGTTGTCAGATAGAGAATGACTATAGTGAAATTTACTTTCATGTCTCGAGAACTCCGTTATAAAAAACTCAAAGGTTATCAAGTGGTCTGAGAGGACTGGATTATGTGGAAATATTGTTATTTCCTTACACTCTATGCCATAAGTCAGCACAAGGTCTAATGTGTGATGGCAGGAGAGGGTGGAGCTATGTTTTCTTTGGGTTAAACCAATTGAGTCTAAGATATTACTAAAGGCTACAATGAGGCTATCATTTTCAATGTCCACATGAATGTTAAAATCCCCCACTGCAATGACCTTATCAGTATAATAATAATAATAATACATTTTATTTAAAAGTGCCTTTCAGAACACCCAAGGTCACTTGACAGAAAATACATTTAGAAAATACATTAAAACAGCAATAGAACAACAATAACATGGAAAGACGAAAAAACAGAGAAACAGTTCAATAAAATCAGAGGTCATAGGCAGATTTAAACAAGTGTGTTTTTGAGTCTGGTTTTGAAAAGGGTGAAACTGTCGATGTTCCTGATGTCTGGGGAGAGTGAGTTCCAGAGACGGGGAGCAGACGGGGAGCAGAGCAGCTGAAAGCTCTGCTCCCCATGGTAGTGAGACAGGCAGAAGGAACAGCAAGATGGATGGAGGAAGAAGTTCTGAGAGAACGGGAGGGGGTGTTAATACTTATAAGGTCTGAGATACATAGAAGAGAGAGGTTATGGATGGCTTTGTAGGTATGGAGGAGCATTTTGAAGATGGACCTGAATTTAACTGGAAGCCAGTGAAGCTGCTGGAGACCCGGGGTGATGTGGTGAAAGGAAGGGGTTCACCAAATCAGATAAAAAAATCAGAGATCTGATCCAAAAACTCAGAGTAAGGGCCTGGTGGACAACACAAAACTACAAACAAGAGTGGTTTGACAGTTTTGCAATCTGGATTAGGAAAACTAAGAATAAGATGTTCAAAAGAACTGTAATTGGTAAGGGATTGATTAATAGGTCTGAATGAAAAATGGTTTCTACTCTTCCTCCTCGCCCTGTATTTCATGCAATATGATGATTTAAATAATTAGAAGGAGCCAGCTCATTTAAACTAACATAGTCCTCTGGCTACAGCCAAGATTCTGTGAGAGAGAGCAAAGAAATCTGATTATTACAAATCAAGTCATTAACTAATTTAACGTCTAGCAATGGTGAGTTTTTAAGTACAGTTTGACCCTTCAACATCTGGTCAAAATGGAGACACGAGACTGCATGTGGTCCCTTTAATCTGCCTGCCTTCATCCCACCAGCTGGAACTCAGAGCCTCTCTGCAGCTCTGAACACATGATAATGTATTGTCAACAATGATGTTCCCTCCTCAAGACTTCCCTTATCATCCTACAGGTTTCTTCATGCCTCTGAATAAGGAACACTCGCAGCTCGGATTGGTTCCTAAATCAAAGAATGATTTCTTAAATTAAATATGAACATTTAAAACTTATAAGTTAGATAATCATTAAAAAAACGTTTGTGTATTGTCACTTAAGATACTTATAATATAATGAAATGCTTTAATGAATGAATTATTGAAGTTTGAAATGAATGTTTTGTTATGATCACATTGAAAGATTTATATATGTTTCAGCATGTTGATATGACAAGGTCATCACCATTCACACTCATACTCACACAGTTATATTTATCCATTAAACCTGATGAACCTAATCGGTTGGGTAGATTACAGGCTTGTCTTGAGGACATAAAAAATTGGATGACTCTTAACTTCTTGCTTTTAAATCAAGACAAGACGGAATTTCTCATCTTTGGACCAGAAATCCAGAAAAGGAAATTGCTTAGCCAATCGCCTGACCTTAATGGCATTACATTAATCTCCGAGAACAAAGCAAGGAACCTTGGTGTTATCTTTGACCAGGACATGTCATTCAAATCCCAGGTTTCACAAGTTTGTCGGATTTCCTTTTTCCACCTTCGGAATATTGCTAAGATTAGAAGCATACTTTCCAGGAGTGATGCTGAAAAACTAGTTCATGCATTTATTACATCAAGACTGGATTACTGTAATTCATTACTCTCACAAAGTCCACAGAATGTAGTTAAAAGTCTTCAGCTTGTCCAAAATGCTGCAGCTAGAGTTCTGATGAGAATTAAAAAGAGAGATCATATCTCTCCTGTCTTAGCTTCCCTACATTGGCTACCTGTTAAATTCAGAATAGATTTTAAGATCCTTCTTCTCATTTATAAAGCTCTTAATAATCAAGGTCCATCATACATCTGTAATCTGATTGTTCCATATGTTCCTAACCGAGCACTTCGCTCTCAGACTGCAGGTCTACTGGTGGTTCCAAGAATATCTAAACTTAGGATGGGAGGCAGATCTTTTAGTTATCAGGCTCCTCTCCTGTGGAACCAGCTCCCAGCTTTAGTCCGTGAGGCAGACACTTTGTCTACTTTTAAGAATAGGCTTAAAACATTTTTATTTGATAGGGCCTATAGTTAAAATCTGATGTTAGCCTAAATCTGGACAAGTGGGGGAGTCCAGGGAGGTGGAGTGTACAGTCGGTAAAGACGGCTCTCCCTTGCCCTGCCTCCAACATGCCTACATCTAAATAGGATAGATTATCCAGAGTTAACTCTGTAGTTATGCTGCTATAGGCTTAGACTGCTGGAGGACACACTGACCACTTTTCACACTCTACTGCTTTATTCTACAGTCTGCTCTTTAACTGTACTATTTTGTGCAAATTCAGCTGTTAACTTTATTTTCTCAGTAAGTGTTTCTCTCCCCAGAAGAAGCTACAATGACATTCTGCTGAGCTGTGGTGGCCTCATGGAGGGGGCCATCGACTAGCACACTGCTGCTAACCACTAATACATTCTCTCTCTCCTGATAATAAGTTTTTGTTTTCATTCACTTTTGATGTGCTAATACTAGTTTATCCGTTTAATTATAGATCCACTAGGATAAATACAATAGAGTTTATCTTTCACAAAATACAATATTTACTAAGACATCACAATATAACTATAGACAAATTACTTGTGTGTGTGTGTGTGTGTGTGTGTGTGTGTGTGTGTGTGTGTGTGTGTGTGTGTGTGTGTGTGTGTGTGTGTGTGTGTGTGTGTGTGTGTGTGTGTGTGTGTGTGTCTGCCTGCTCTGTCTTCTCGATCCCCAGTGAGTCGTGGAGGATGGCTGCTTATACTGAGCCAGGATTCTCTGGAGGTTTCTTCCTGTTAAAAGGGAGTTTTCTTCTCCACTGTCGCTGCATGCTTGCTTAGTATGAGGATTGCTGTATAGTCACTGACACTAGTCAGTGACTTGATGCAATTTGCTGGGTTCCTTATATAGGAAACATTATTTCTGATTGGCTTAATGAACTGTGAATTGGAATGTTTATAATGTGAAGTGCCTTGAGACGACTCTTGTCGTGATTTGGCGCTATATAAATAAACTTGAATTGAATTGAATTGAATACAAGGACAAAGTAAAGTTAAGTAAAACGCGTGACACATAGATAGTCCTTTACCCCGGATCAGAGCATCCGATATCAAAGAAGGCGTGTTTCTGAGGTTGTCTTGGTAATATTCCTCAACATGTCAACCTCTGGTTGGCTACACAAATCATAACATGAGAATACAAAAACAGAGCTTCAGACTGGCCATCTGAAGCGAAACCTCTCTAACCCATCAAAGCTTTTGACACACTGTCAAAATCTTTTTGCACCTGCAAAGCTGATACAGCAAACGGTTCCTGCAGAAAAAGCTGATATTGTTCCGACTCCTTAAGAGTCCCAGACGCGCGGTTCCGTTAAACTGTCGTGACCCGAGACGTCTCTGGACTGAAGAGTCGATGCTTCGGTATTCTACAGTCCTCGGTGCCAAAGGTCATCCAACCTCTCTGACCTTCGGGTCCACAAAGAGGGTCTCCGAGAATGGGTGAAGTAGACACACAGTTAGCATCTGATGCCTTTTGATAATATTCAGTTTCATAGCTTAACGCAAACCAAATTCTTTTACACCCAGAACTCAGCTTTCCAAGATACGGCAGTTCTGATAACATCGCATTTGCACATAGGCACCATTCACCATATACTACATCTAGATCCATCCACTCACAGTAAATATTAGTTAACTTGTCATGTTTTAATTGTTTGTGAATTAAATTCTTACTTTTATAAACCTGCCTCTTTCCTGAATCAAAATGAAGTGTTTACAATCCCTGAATAAAACAAAGAATCCTAGAATCTTCTGATTAAACATGGTAAAGACCAAGCAGGTTGGTATTCTATATTTAGATAGAGTATCACAGCTTATTGGTCATAAGTAGGGGTAATATATATTGAGTTCTTAAAGTGCTCGATTTGTCAAACCCTACACTAACAAAGTCTTAGAAAAAATAGGTGTAATGTTCAATAACCCACATTTATTTTTTCTAGTTTTCCGCTCAGTTGAATTTTTTCCTGATATTTATGAGATTTCCATGATTTGCTTTATTAAGCCTGATATTTAATCTGTGTGGTTTTGGCTGTGGGCAGGACACTGTCTCAATGGGGTAGTGGGTGGGTAACAGTACAGAAGCTGCAGAGGGGTGTGTTAAACTATGACTCTGCTTCCTGGTCAGGACCCTGGGTAGTCATGGAGGACTAATAAAACTGGTCATGTTGCTAGAAAGAAGAGCTGCTCCATCCAAAGAGGGATGGATGCCGTCTCGTCGCATCAGACCAGGTTTTCCCCAAAAAGTTTTCCAATCGTCCATGTAGCCCACGTTGTTTTCAGGACACCACCTAGACAACCAGCAGTTGAGGGACAGCATGCGGCTAAACATGCTGTCACTGGTCCGATTAGGCAGGGGGCCAGAGAAAATTGCGGAGTCCGACATTGTTTTGGCAAACTTACACACCAAAGCAACATTCATTTTAGTGACCTCCGATTGGCATAACCGGGTGTCATTACAGCCAGTGTGAATAACAATCTTACTGTATTTACGCTTATCCTTAGCCAGCAGTTTCAGGTAAGATTTAATGTTGCCTGCTCTGGCCCCAGGTAAACATTTAACTATGGTTGCTGGAGTCTCTAATGCCACATTTCTGACTATAAAGCTGCCAATGATCAGAGTCGGCTTGTCAGTGGGTGTGTCACTGAGCGGGGAAAATCTGTTAGAAACGTGGACGGGTTGGTGGTGTCCCACGGGCTGGGTTCTATGCTTCCTGCGTACCGTCACCCAGCTGGCCTGAGGTCCCGGCTGCTCGGTTTCTGCTGGAGGACCGCTACGGGGTGGTTCTGAGCTAGTTAGCCCCATGCTAGTAGCTATGGCCATCTACGGGCTTTTCAACAGCGTGGAGCCGGGCCTCCAATTTCGACACCCTCGCCTCCAAAGCTACAAAAATGCTACATTTATTACATGTACCATTATCACTAAAGGAGGCAGAGGGGTGACTAAACATCTGACACAAAGAGCAAGAGATAGGAGATGGAAAAGCAGAGACAGAAGTAGCTATAGCCGTGCTGAGGCTAAGCTAAGTGGACGAGTAACTCGTTCAACACCAAATAAACTGCATGCAAACTCAAATGGTTCCATAAAAGCTAGGTGGAACAACAGAAAATGAGTGTTTTAACGTGCTTATGTGCTACAATAACTAAGAGATAACCTAGTACAGAGAAATTTAATTAATTTTAGGGAGCCACAAACACAGAACAGCTACATGTAGTGCAGCACTGAAAACAGGAAACGCCTTACCGCAGATACTGCCACCTACAGGGAGCGCCGTACCCGTCAATCATAAACCACCTCCTCCTCCTCCTCAAAGCTCAAGTTCGCCATGTTCTGATTAGGTTGCTCATTCCCCGTGACTCGGCCCGGTAGCGCCACACAGCGCAACGGGACTCCTGCATGTTAAATATTGGATGAGCGCTACTGCAGGAGTGGGGGTGAACGACAGACTAGGTCATATCTGGTGTGTGTAAACAACCAGAGAGTGACAAGGAGAGAATGATTATATTCCCGGAGTGTCTGTCTGCGTCTATCAACGTGTGTTATGGAAGCAGCAGAAACTGGCCTTCGGCATGGTAATGGATCATTGTCATCAAGCGTTTTGCCCCTAGGACCCCTTCATCTGAGCCAGAACACATCACTCTAGCTGGCATCTCAACAAACTCCAAGGAGACCCTTTAGACATTTAGCTCGCAGTGATAGGCCAATTCCCAAGTCGCCACACACAGAAAACACTCGTCTGTGTTTTCAGATCTAGCAACCTTTTCTAGTATTATATTCCATCCGTGTTTCACGCAGAAGAAATGATGCTGTGCATATGTTAGTGGGAAATGCTCAAGAGAAAGGAGAGGAAAACAGAGAGCAAGCAAACAGGAGGTGAAAGCTTCATTAGGATGATCATTAAATATGAATAAACTCATTCCACAGATCAGAATGGAGACAGAAGAGCTGAGGCCATAAACTGCGGCGAGGAAGGCGGTCGTAATTCTCCAGCAAACCGCTCGAGAACTCACATTTTCAAATTTACACTTGCTAGGAATGTTTCCACATCCTCTCCTGTGACGCTCGGGAGTCCCCAAAAAGATTTGTGTGAGTCAACATCTGAGGGGGCAGCTGCAAATGAGTTTTTCTAAGTAATATTAGCTGTAATTTCCTTGTTTTGTTTTCTTGATGATGTTTTCCACTTAACTCTGATTGCTGATATTTGGCTCTCGCACCAAAGCATCAGATGTGTGAATGCAAGATTCACATTGAGAAAGCACGTGCGCACGCACACACACACACACACACACACACACACACACACACACACACACACACACACAGCTGTCTGAGGGAACATGACGAGGTGACTTTGGTCAGACTGCTGGCTGTCTGGATCTCGAAAGACACACTGTCACACCCAATAAAACACACACACGCACACACGTGTCTGTCTCTTTCTTTGTCTAAGGGAGAAGGACGGCGTCACCGCAGAATGATAATGACAGAAACGCCCTTTTGTTCACTTTTATGTTCATCTCTATTTAATATCAGTTTGCCACCAACATAAGGTGACCTGGACAACAGACCTGCCTCTGAAATGTGAGGTAGAGAGGAACATGCCTCCCTAACAAGCCTTCTAACTTTAAACTCTGTGGTTTTCTACAGCTTAAGATGAGGCCAAACTTCCTACAACAGGACATTAGATGTCTCCTTAGGACACACTAAAGCAGTTAGAGTCTGCATTTTAATGGAACCATGTCTATAAGTTCCATGCTGTAGTTCTTTTTTAAAACACAGAGCAGTTCTGTTTACCTGTTTTCCCGCTACGTTTCGTTTGCGGCTGCAAACATCCTCAGAGCTGACGTGGATGGTGGCGTCACTTCCTTCTCCGTTTATCGGCGGGCAGCAGAGGACGTTGTCGCCCTCTGCTGCCCGCTCTCCCCTCTCCGACGATGCAGTCCCATGCGCGGTCCAACGTGTAAACTCCGTCGTCCCTGTTCATGGTCCCACATCCACGTCTCCTTATCTTGATTGCTTCTTTTATCCATCTTTTGTATTTCTGTTGTTCGGTGTTTATGATCCTTGTGTTGTCCCAGTCCATTATTGACATTTTGTGTATGGTGGGGTGTTCTGATGTCCATAATAGATATTGGTCTGTGTTGGTTTCCTATATGTGTTTATGTTTAGGGTCCCATTGGTCTGCCTGGTTATTTTCATATCCATAAATGCTATGCTGCCTTCTGTTTCTGACTCATAAGTTAACTTTATGCTGCCATAGCCACTGCCCCCCTAAACTCCAAAATAAAACTATGGAAACGCTACGTAGACGACATACTGGAAATCATACCAAAAGGACAAACAGAAACACAAACAGAACACTTGAATAACATTGACGACACAGGCAGCATAAAGTTTACTTATGAGTCAGAAACAGAAGGCAGCACAGCATTTATGGGCATGAAAATAACCAGGCAGACCAATGGGACCCTAAACATAAACACATATAGGAAACCATCACACACAGTCCAATACTTATTATGGACATCAGAACACCCCACCATACACAAAATGTCAGTAATCAGAACATTATATCACCGAGCAAACATAATAACAGAAGAAAGAGACCGAAAACAAGAGGACAAGATCAACAATGAAAAACACAACATAAACACACCAATAAAACCACACACAACAGTTAGAAACAGACTAGCACACCCAAAACACAAAATACCAGTTGGATATAAATGTGGAGTCATCTACGAAATCCCATGCAAACTGTAATAAAACATAAATAGGAGAAACCGGACGCCAACTCAACACACGAACAATAGAACAAAGAAAGGAGTGCGAGAAAGAGGCAAATCGAAAACACACAAGAGCAGCAAAAGAAGAAGCAGAAAGCACAATAAAGAAGTCAGCCATAACAGATCACTGCACAAGAGAAAACCATATAATGGACAGGGACAACACAAGGATCATAAACACCGAACAACAGAAAGAAAAGATGGATAAAAGAAGCTATCGAGACAAGGAGACGTGGATGTGGGACCATGAACAGGGACGATGGAGTTTACATGTTGGACCGCGCATGGGACTGCATCGTCGGAGAGGGGAGAGCAGGCAGCAGAGGGCGACAATGTCCTCTGCTGCCCGCTGATAAACGGAGAAGGAAGTGACGCCACCATCAGCGTCAGCCTGAGGAAGTTTGCAGCCGCAAACGAAACGTAGCGGGAAAACAGGTAAACAAAACTGCTCTGTGTTTTAAAAAAGAACTACAGCATGGAATTAGAGAAACGACATAGCAAGAACACACCTAACATGTCTAAGTTGTTGTTCATTAAAGCTGACTTGACTTAAAGCGTTTTGTTCTCTCCCTTCTTTGTCAGTCCTCTTCCTGCATCAATCTGAAATCATTTTAGACATTTCTCCTTCCCTATATAACTTAAAAATCCTTCCATGCTTTCACCTCCTGCCCTCTCATCTTTCCAAGTCCACGTCCGTGGACGGATCCATCATCTACCATCAAACCACCTTCACCCGTTATTTATTTGCTAATAATACTCTTTGTTTTAACTGTGGTCCATCACAATCTCTCTCCCTTTTCTTTAGTCTTTCTGAGCATTTACTAAATTATTTTCTTGTTACTCTCTGATTTTTAATATGAGTGTGTAATAATAACAGGCTATGCACAGGAATCTCGGAGGCAGGTGAGCTGCAATGATCATGAAGACTCCGACTCTACAGGTGGCTGACAAGGAGGAGTGGTTCGCTTTTGCAAACTGAGGACCACAGGCTGGACACAGGCTGAGGAATAAGCTTGGATGAATAGCCTGTGTGGGACAACTGTCTAATAAAGATGCTTTAATCACTCAGCCGGCATGTGTGAAAACATCTGAAAATACTCCAAAATAGGTTATCGGTGTGTGTTCAAGAGTGCTGCTGCTCTGATGATTTGGTTGTAATTAAATGTTTAGAGTTTGTTAGAGATGCAGCTTCATCTCAACTGTTGGCTGCTCTACTTTATAAACCACAGTCAAGAGCAAAGTGTTGTTCTGTCGCTGCAGCAATGTTACAATATTATTATGAAATGATCGCATCTCTTGTTTGTATTCCGGTGTCCGTAAATCTCCCGGTGCCTGGAAAAATAAACTGGGAAATCTTTAAAACGAGTAACCCTGGTGGCCATTTCTTATCAGAAAAGAAATTCATGTTTCTAATATTAGGTTTTAACAGGGTTGTATACTATCTGCATTTATGCTAAACAGCAATATTCGTCAAAGTGACAAGATTGCCACTACGTATTTTAAATTCACGTCAATACCAAACAAATGTAAGACTTTTAACCCTCCCACTGTCCTAATGGGTGTGACCCCGTGAGGAAAGTTGACCATTGAGCAAGATTGATGGTTTATCCCTTGGGTCTATGTGGCAGGGGTGAGGAGTGAGCACCACCTCACCCCTGCCACGTGGACCTCAAGGGATAAACCATCAATCCCGCTCAATGGTCAACTTTCCTGGCAGGGTCGCCCATGAAGACAGTGGGAGGGTTAAATACATTTTAAGGCTTCTAATTTTCCTTAAATCAATTTATAATCTTGTGAGACTTTTCACGACCCCACGGTTACCCTGAATGTTAATAAAAGCACTTGACTGTTTTCTTCTTCCATCGTTTTATCATCTGTTCCCCTCCTCCCTGCTGACCTTTTGCCAGTCATCGTGTCCTCAGCCAGCTGTCATGTCAGCCCTAATGAAAATCTTTCACACTTTCTTAACCACGACTAATGAAGCAGCTCATCTGCAACCATACCCCCCCCCCCCCCCCCCCGAAGTTTGTGTGCTTTTAGAAAAGCAGGTAAATGGGCGATTGTGTGTTTAACTGATTATGTTAATGATGAATTTATGAACCTCAAATTTTGAGTTATTGTCCCTTTTAATCTACTAAATAATGAACATGATAAACGTGTAAATGATTTTCCTCCTCAGCACCTCATTACCTGTCCTGGTAACGCCGTCTTTCCCTGTTATGTACAGGAGTCATACTAGGAGAGGTCCGACAGAAAGAGATCGTTCAGAAAAACACTGAGTGAAAAAGGACAAACAGCACCACAGAAGGAGAGTGATGCAAATTGTTACCAAGGCTGATCAAACTGCTCTGAAAAAACAGGAAAACATTGTTTTCAAATGTTCATCTTTCTGAGCTCTCAGAGCCAAGATGACGAGTAATTGCTTGTGCTGCTGCACAAACAGCATTCTGCTCGCTGCCCACTGATGAACATGGATGCACATGCACATTATACATGCACACTGGTCACAAGTCTCCTCACAACACAGCAGTCTCATCCTTATGGTGCCAGAGGAATGGGCAGCTCAGGGAAGGTAATGTAGAAGCAACATCAATGTGTGACCTATGAGTGTGTGTTGTACGGATTTATGAACTGTGTCAGGTCGCTGTCAGAGGTCTCTGTCGACCTGCTTGTCATTTTTCCCTTTGGCATGAGTGTAGAAACACACACACACACACACACACACACACACACACACACACACACACACACATCTTGGCTGCTGTTTCATTGTCACCAGGCACAGCGCCAGGTGGATGCCAACCTCTACAATGACCCGACTGCCTGGACAATGTTCGCTACAATAAGAACGAGAGCGGAGCTGCGACTCCACTGTGCAATTCAGTCTGAGCAGGTTTACACCAAGGTTAAAGGGTCATGCCAGTTTATAACCATGATCATCATCTAACGTTGGTCTCTTAAATTATTACAAGATCCAGTTTGAAATGTGGAAGACTTTCACTCTATATAAAACCCAGAACACCAGCAGCCTGAGCCTATAGCAGCATAACTAAAGGGATGAGCCAGGATAACCCAAGCTAAACGTAAATAAATGGATTATCAGAAAGGAAAGTCTGTAACTGTTTTATGGGTCGTAAGGAACTGGTCTCCCCCAGTCACCAAAGAGGCGGGGCGGAGCCCGGATAGCATCTCATCACAGGGCCATAATAAACAAACTACAAACAAATATTTACATAAAAAAATCTGTGAGGTGTGCCAGACATACCGTCATTGTTTTGGTCAACAGGTGGCCATGATGTGCTGTCAAAAAAAAAGTTTTATCAGCCATTTCTCCACCCAAATGTTCCAGTTTCAGCTCCTTGAGAGAGACGGTTCAGAGGTGACAGCCGGACACAAACTAATCTCAACAGCGATTCTCTTTCATCTGAATTCACTAAAGGCTCAAGCTCAACTTTCGTACAAAACTGAGTCACACAATGCTGCAGCTGTTGGGCACAACAAATAAACATGATGTTCTGAAGATCCTTCCTAAAAGGGTTCATTCTGGGTCTGGAGGCGACAGCTAAATGGACTTTAGTGGTGCATGATCAAACAGCTCCTGTTGAGTGTGTTCCTAGAAAAATGGAGATGTCCTCATGTTCAGCAAGGGCCAAGAGCTCAGATAGTCAGGATAATAGATTTTCTATTCTTCCGATGCAGCTGAAGCGGGAGGGTCCCTGGAGCACGCTGCATCTCAGCACCTGTCTCTGGGTTCTGATGCCACTTCAGACCAGAAATCCAGATGCAGAAGCGTTGGCCTTTGGTAACAAAACTCATGTGCGATTTGGTTGAGGAACTTTATTTTGAAAAGGAGGCATGTTGTCCCTATTACTTATTTCAGGTGATTTAAGTAAAAATAATGTTAAGGTATCGTTATCAAAATTGTCTTTTATCTGTTTTTGTCAATAAAACTTTTTTGCTTCAAAAACCTATTTTTAAAGCCAGAAGTTTTGTTTGAGTGAAAAATAATTAAAATGTTTAAAAGTGTTAATTTTGTTTGCAAATCTCCTTTTTTGCCCTGAAACCTGTTTTTCAACTGTTTTTCTTTGAAACAAAAACTAGTTTTGTGGGCGGGGCTTTGTTGTGGGTGATGAAAGACCTGTCTTCATTGGCTGGTGAAGTGACTTCAGACAAATATCGGCAGATGCTCGTCCATGGATGCTGCGGAGGACAGAAGACAAAGGTGGAGCGTCGTTAAGATAGGTACATTTATTTTTACATTTGTATGTTCATATCAACGTTCCCTCTAACTGTTTGAAGTACTTAATTCTATTGCACACAAACTCACACCTAACAGCAATTTTAGAGGGACCAATCAACTGGACAGTCACATTTTTGGACTGTGGGAGGAAGCCGGAACACACAGAGAGAACCCATGCATGCACAGGGAGAACATGCAAACGTCACCCAGAAAGACCCCATGCTGGGATGTGAACCCAGAACCTTCTTGCTGCAAGAAAAACATGCTAACCACTGCGCCACCGTGCAGCCCCATAACACTATACAGTGGGGCAAAAAAGTATTTAGTCAGCCACCTATTGTGCAAGTTCTCCCACTTAAAATGATGACAGAGGTCAGTAATTTACATCACAGGTACACTTCAGCTGTGAGAGACAGAATGTGAAAAAAAATCCACGAATTCACATGTCATGTGGTCAGATGAAACCAAAGTAAAACTTTTTGGTATAAACTCAACTCGTCGTGTTTGGAGGAAGAAGAATACTGAGTTGCATCCCAAGAACACCATACCTACTGTAAAGCATGGGGGTGGGTCATCATGCTTTAGGGCTGTTTTTCTGCTTTTGGGACAGGACGACTGATCCGTGTTAAGGAAAGAATGAATGGGGCCATGTATCGTGAGATTCTGAGCCAAAACCTCTTCCATCAGTGAGAGCTTTGAAGATGAAACGTGGCTGGGTCTTCCAACATGACAATGATCCCAAACACACCGCCCGGGCAACAAAGGAGTGGCTCCGTAAGAAGCATTTGAAAGTCCTGGAGTGGCCTAGCCAGTCTCCAGACCTCAACCCCATAGAAAATCTGTGGAGGGAGTTGAAAGTCCGTGTTGCTCGGCGACAGCCCCAAAACATCACTGCTCTCGAGAAGATCTGCATGGAGGAATGGGCCAAAATACCAGCTACTGTGTGTGCAAACCTGGTAAAGACCTAGAGTAATCGTTTGACCTCTGTTATTGCCAACAAAGGTTATGTTACAAAGTATTGAGTTGAATTTTTGTTATTGACCAAATACTTATTTTCCACCCTGATTTACAAATAAATTCTTTAAAAATCCTGCCATGTGAATTCATGGATTTTTTTTTCACATTCTGTCTCTCACAGCTGAAGTGTACCTATGATGTAAATTACTGACCTCTGTCATCATTTTAAGTGGGAGAACTTGCACAATCGGTGGCTGACTAAATACTTTTTTGCCCCACTGTACATTTGAGCTTAAAATATTTATAAACTTTTAAAACCACAATAATGAAAGTGAATTCTTAAAAACATGTGTTTGAAGTTAAAAATAACAGCTTCAAGAATCTCAACATTTAGGCTAATTTCACTGACACTTCTATCCAAAGTGACTGAAACGTTATTTATCATACCCAAAAGCACACGGCCCTACAGGCACCAGATGTCTGAAATCCTAAAACGGCCTTCAGCATGTGTACAGGTTTTTGTGTCCGTCCTTATCCAACACCTCTGCGGAAACACCTGCTACATCCAGGTTTATCTGGAGGGAACATGCATGAAACATTTTCCATTCAGACACGTTCACAGTGATGTTGTGAGGCAGAAATTGATCTTTACCCTATGTATTCCTGCAGTTTGGACTCCAAAACACAGGAGGGAAAAGTTCAGAGGGTGGCTGAGGGATGTGGTAAGGTCAAAGGTCAAATAAAGAGATTTTTAAATTAAAAAGGACTGAGCTGTTTAATCATAATGAACATAGTTTCCTCAAAGCAAGACAGTCAGAGTTTTTCCTGGTATTCCTGGTTATTCCAATTACAGATCGAAGGGTTGTCTTGGAGATCACGGTCAGCCGATAGCAGGTGTTTTGACCGATATTTAAACGTTTTACTAATAATTCTAAACAAAATGTTCGTGTTAACTACAAATGAAACTTTTTAGTGCTCATGACTAAACAGCAGCAACAAACCCCTGCGGCTGGGCATTGTGACTTCCCATCAGGGCTGATCGATTATTTAATTTAAAAAAACATTTATCTATAGGTGTGTGGTGTAATGGAAAACCAGTGTCGATAAAAGATATAATAAAAAAGAAAAGATTTGTTTTCAACAGTTTCTGGCTCAGATAATCAGGAACAACACAACCTGTGAACAGCTGTTAATTCCCAGGAATTTACGGCTTTTGCTGTTGTTGACAATCCCAGAAATCTGGTGTTTCATTCTGCGACTCACACTGTCCTATCACGCCATTTTGTTGTTGTTGTGTCCGCTAATTAGGCCCTTGATGTTCACCAACAAGAACATCTCTGACACCCATTTAAAACCCTCGCCTAAGATGCTATTTAGAGGGAATGAATACCTCACAAGACTTTAGCGAGCATGTTGTCAGCTTGTGTTACTTTGTGTCTCCAAGTTCAAAATAAACCCTCAGTTCTTGCTTTCACTCAATTATTGGATGGCATAGTCCAGCTCTACATTCTCTAATTGTGCGGTAATAAATGTCGACAGCTATGAGGGATGATCCTGACTGCTGTGTGGTTGTGAGATCGTTAGATTCCCAACCTGCTGCTGCAGCTCTCCAAGCAAAACGTAGCCTACACAGTCGCCAGCGGGAGGTCTGTCAGTAATTACGTGTTTATGTCTTACACAAAAGCGCAGCGTGAAGCAAATGTGTGGGAATGTCTTTGACTGTGTAAAATAACCCATCTGGAAATGTCCTTTTGATTTGTGTGTGGCGTCATAAAGCAGCCATACGGTAGGCGTTAACCTCACATATGAAAATTTCACACAGTGGTAATAAATGGTTTCCTTTTACCATAATGGCCCCCAAAAACATGAGCTCATGAATGTGTTAACATGTTGTCACCCTGCAACACGGATGCCTGTCTAAGCTGTGTTTACCAAGTGTGTGTGAAAAGCAAACGAACAACAAACATATTCTAGAATGTAATCTTTAGTATTTACAACCGATGCAGATCTCTGCACCAGTTTTCACAGAGCTCCAAACAGACAAACTAATGAATGTTCTGGTCAGAAAATTAGAATATCATGACTTGATTTATTTCAATAATTCCATTCAAAAAGTGAAATTTGTATATTAGATTCATTCATGACAAACAGACTGATATAGTTCAAATGTTTATTTGGTTAATTTTGATGATTATAACTGAAAACTAATGAATATCCCAAATTTAGTATCTCAAAATGTTGGAATATCAATTAAGACCATTGCAAAAAAAGCTATTTCAGAAATGTTGGCCAACTGAAAAGTATGAGCATGTACAGCACTCAGTATTTAGTTGGGGCTCCTTTGGCCTGGATTACTGCAGCATGGTATGGAGTCCATCAGTCTGTTGCACTGCTCAGGTGTTATGAGAGCCAATGTTACTCTGATAGTGGCATTCAGCTCTTCTGAACTGTTGGGTCTGGCGTATTGCATGTTCCTCTTCACAACACCCCATAGATTGTCTATGGTCAGGTCAGTTTGCTAGCCAATCCAAAATAGGGATATCGTGGCCCTTAAACCGGGTGCTGGTAGCTTTGGCACTGTGTGCAGGTGCACACGTCCTGAAATCAGCATCTACATAAAGTTGGTCAGCAGCAGGAAGAATGAAGTGCTCTAGAACTTCCTGATAGATTGCTGTGTTGACCTTGGACCTCAGAAACACAATGGACCAACACCAGCAGATGACGTAGCACGCCAAACCATCACAGACTATGGAAATTTAACACTGGACCTCAAGCAATGTGGATTCTGTGCCTCTCCTATCTTCCTCCAGATGCTGAGACCTTGATTTCCAAAGGAAATGCAAAATTTACTTTCATCAGAGAACATAACTTTGGACCACTCGGCAGTAGTCCAGTCCTTTTTGACTTTAGCCCTGAAGAGATGCTTCTGATGCAGTCTCTTGTTCAAGAGTGGCTTGACACAAGGAATGTGATGGCTGAAACACGTCTTGCATACGTCTGTGCGTGGTGGTTCTTGAAGCACTGACTCCAGCTGCAGTCCACTGTGTGTGAAGCTCCTAACACATTTCTGAATGGGGTTTTTCACAATCTTCTCCAGGGAGCAGTTATCCCTATTGCTTTTACACGTTTTTCAACCCAGTCAATCAGAAACCAAGCTAACGTGTCCCAAACCATCATAAAAGGACATAAGGGAAATATACAGAATAAACAAAACAGGTTTCAGGAACACAATGTAACGCGACATTTGTTAACAACCAGATATCGTATTTTCTGGACTATAAGCCACTACTTTTTTCCCACGCTTTGAACCATGTGGCCTATAATGAGGTGCGGCTTTACTGAAGATTTTCCTTCACCTGCCAGGGGCGCTTTAGCAGAAACAGGTGGAAGTCAAAAGTAGAAATCGAAGAAAGTGCTCATTATAATTTAGCACATGCAAGCAGCCGGCACGACAAAGAATTTTTTTCAAGTCCATACCCCCTCATCATGGAAACTACACGTATGAGTTCATATAATGCCACATTTAAGTTGAAGGCCATCAATCTGGCAGTATAGGAGGGAAACAGTGCTGCCGCACGTAAGCTTGGCATGAATGAATCCATGGTTCGGCGCTGGAGACGGCAGCGGGAAGAACTCATTCAAGCCAGCTTCTCCACGGGATGATGACAGCAACACGGACAGCAACACGACATCGCCACAGAAAAGGTATGTGACGAAACTCTTCTGAGGCTGTTCAACTCCGACACTGAAGAAGAGGACTTCAGTGGTTTCAGTGCGCAGGAGGACGATGAGTAAACTAATCAATAACTTTTCTGTTTTGTTTGATACTGATCAGTTTAGTTACGTTCAGTTAAACTACATTTTCAATTCAGTAGATATCCGGTAGATATCTGCGGTTTTTAGCCCGGTGTGGCTTATATAAGTACAGTCCCATGTTATTTTAAAAACTTAGTAGGTGCGGCTTATATTGAGGTGCGCTCTATAGTCCAGAAATTACGGTATATAGAATAACCCTGTGATGCTAAGTATTAGCACTAAGCTAGAATCATCAAAAGACCAAGTTCTCTCAAGGAGGACGGGTATTGTGCTTAATAAGACAAAGTACAAGATTTTTCCAGCCAAAAAGTAAATGGCTTGTAGTTGATACTGTGCCTTCTATAGCTCTACAACCCCCCAAGGCACTTTACAGCACAATCAGTCATTCATTCATTCACACACATATTCACACTCTGGTAGTGATGAGGTACAAGGTAGCCGCAGCTGCCCTGGGGCTCCCTGACAGAGGCGAGGTCACAGGCACCACCGATCCCTCCGACCACCAACAGCAGGCAAGGAGGGTTAAGTGTCTTGCCCAAGGACACAACGGGTGGGGTGCAAACCTGAAACTCACTTGTTACGAGGCGTACACTTAACTTCTCTGCCAGCGTTGCCCTTTAGTACCCCCACTGTGAAACGTAATAGGAAAAAATGGTGGCGTATTTAAGGTAAGTACAAAAGTTCCCATCTGAGAATTTAGAGGTTCCATTCAGAGGTTTTGTGAAAAGACACAGCTGCAACTACACACAATGTTCCAACTTCCCGCTGATGGTTTTTTATGGTCTAAAATTTAATTCAAGCTATTTGATTTCATAAGCATCTGGAACGATGCTCGTTCCTGGGGTGGATCTTCCAACATGGATTCAACTTCATGGTAAAGTCTAAATATTTGGAGCCAGCTGCTGAAACTCCACTCTAGAGGTGTTGTTTTGGTTTTGTTTGTTTTTACATCTCAACATGGAAGCTACGTGTGTGATTATAGTAAAAGCCAACTCTTAAATTAATACAACACACCGGGCTCTGAAAGGCATCACTGATGTCTCCACCAACTGGTCTGGCCAACTGGTCTGGATGCACTTCTGGTTTTACTGGCTGCTCGGCTCATCTCCAGTTGTTGCCAACAAAGAATATTTATCAACAGAGCTGGGAACTCAGTTTGGACAGCAAGGCCAGTGATTTCTGCTGCGGTAACAACATAATACTGTTGATTTGTGTTCTATAGAACTATAAAATTTCTATATTACACAAGGATGATTGTTTCAGTGTGCTACTTTCAGGAATATCCCCTATCTTCCTTTTCGTGCCCATCTCTTTGTTCCTTTTCTGAGATCTGTTCCTTTTTATTATTCAGGATTACAGTCATTGTGAGTTTCAGTCCGTAACAGAGAAATCAGAGGCCTAACATTAGACAGAAGAACATATTAATAGAACCTGACAGGAAAGCAAACAAAAGGCAGCTTGAGAAGCATCTGCAGGAAAATTCACAAACATTAGAAACAAAGACCAGAAGGAGACACTGAGAGGATTTCAGGAACAGAGAAATGTGTTTATTGTTCATCTCTACTCCTAATCTTTCACCTCCTACTAAATGCATGCATATATAATGCCACACCTCAGTATGTGGTGAATAGTTTACTGAAGCTTTGAACTGACTCAAATAAAATACACACGGTCACTTTAAAATATAAATAAGATTATAAAAAATATTTCAAAATGTGGTTAAAAAGAGGAAAAAAAGTGATTATAAAATGTAAGAAAAGGGAAAGAGAAAATGAATAGGGAAGAGGTAAATCAGTGGATCCTGGAAAATGTAGAGTTGAAGGAGCAGAATAAGGAGAGGGTGGTGATGAAGGTCATATAAAAGTCACGCTCCACATTCCTATCCTATGTTATAAAGACAAAAATAGCTAATCAGGGACACTGTAATATTTACTTCTTTGTAGAAAACCGGTATAAATTCTCACCAAACCACTTCTGGCCTAAAGCACCCTGAAGGAGCATCAGGTTAGTACCTTTATACCTACTGCCCCCTGGTGGAGGGTCAACAGACAGCAAGGGCCTGCTGTTTTCTGTATTTCTTACAAATAATGCTCCATATTTCATGCTTTGAAGGGTTATAAACACATGAAAGATAACCAGGCAGAAATTGAGGGATGTAATATATCTCATCAAATTCATCTGAAACATGAACAGCTGTTATTTTATGGTGCCGAACACTTGTTTAATCAGTACATCTGCAGCAGTCTCTAGTATGAATGAATGCCTTGTAAGTCATACGGGGGTGGGGCAGAAACGTTTGTTTCAGGATGGAGAATTCAGCTGGTAAAGAAAGCAGATTTAGTCCTATTTCCTGAAAATTGGACACCTCTCCTCTGCTTGGCTAACAGCAACACAACTCTACCACTGACTGTTTGCTCTGCAACATTGATGTTTTATCTCCACAAATAACACAAGCCTGGAGGAGTTCTGCTGAGTGGTGGAGTTGCTAATGCTAACAGCTAGCTTCTACTAATGAAGACATATTCAGCCGTTTCCTGGACACTAAACCAACAACAGCCTTCCCCATCATGAGTCAAGATGGGTGAGTCCATAAATGTTAAGTGACAGTGAGATGTAGAACTGTCAGGATTTTCTAATCCTAGAGTTTCACCGTCTGTTTTATATCAGAAAAAGAGATATGTGTAGGAGACTGTTTTCATGTTCAGCCTGCATGAAAAACTCATGCATTGATGTATTTTACAAAAAATTGCAGTAAAAACAAAAATCTTATTGAATTTGTTCAAAAGTCAAGTCTGATTAAACCCCATGGGAACACTGAGACTGATAGCTGCATTTATAAATCTTTGGAGCTTAAAAAGATAGTTTAGCCTTTAGAGTTTAATTGTGGTGACTGATCAGAAATGACAACAGATGCAATTCACAGTTTTTACTTTTAAAATTCACCCTGGCATCAGGCTATCAGCTGCTTGGCCTTTGATTTGCGGTTGCATTCTGACGTATGTTATCAAATAAAACAAAGCTATGAATATAGAACTCCAGTCTGGTGGTAGCTTTTAATGCCCTAACAGAACCATCCCATTATCACAACCACAACATGCAAATAAGCACTTAAGAGGGTAACCTAGCCCAGCATCCCTTTCCTTTCTGAGGTTTCTGAGAGATGCATGCATGGAAAAGAGGAAACAACAGCAGGAGAAAAACAGAGAACAATACTCTGACATTTTTCTTTTCCCAGCCCACGGTGAAGACAAATGGGAAAAGAAAAAGAAACAAATGACTCTTGCTGTTGTGTGAACTAGAGAGCAACTCTGAGACTGTTCAGAGATTTTACTGTTCCAGCCCACAGGGAGGGTAATGGTAATAAAGAAGTCGGGGCTTCTAATAGCAGGATTTCTCTTAAAGGGGACATGTTTTGATTTTATTTGAAAAATTAAGGGTTCTCTGTTCCATACAAAACAGGATTTTCAAGTATTTTTTATGCGTGTTTAAAATGAGCCGTTTCAGGGCGCTTTCACTCAAAGGGAAACAAGATGCTGCTGGCCACCCCCACCCAGCCCTGATTGGCTGAGCGTAGGTGGGCTGTAAGCCAAAACATTATCTTTAACTAAATGCATGACTTTTTACTGACGCCATTTTGCCCATGTTGGTATGTTAGATATTTAAAAAAAATGAAAAGATGGGAGTAGGTTGCTGATGACTCGGACCTGTAGAGTCTGCATCACAGCTAGTCACATGACTCCACCCCATCAAGTGTGTAACAAGAATGGAGAGATGTGAGGAAATGGAGAAAAGTTTAAACATGGAAGCAGCGGGCTGCTTGTAGCTCGTTGCTCTGCGTCACTTGCTGCCCGGGCCGCGGCGCAATAGGTTATGTTTGGATCATCTCACCATCATCGTGTGATGCTCAGAACTGTTTGTCTGACTGTAATCTTTGGGTTGGCTTTTAATTGGTTGTTTGGTTAAGATGTCTTGAAGTTATTCTTCTAATTAATGACTCTGAACCCCTTTACTCATGGTCTGAAAATGTTCGTGTGCATTTAGAATATACATCAATTTCCACTCATACAAGTCTAAACGCTGGGTGATAAAATGATAGCAGTATATGTCTCAAAACTACTTTTCCTTGATAGACATATAAGGCCAGGTCTGTCTAAATCAGAATTAGGTTTTATTGCCATATGTGCGAGAATCACAACATTAAGAAATTGCTGCTGTACTTGGTGCAAAAAGGAAGATAAAAATGAGAGATCAGAAAATATAAGAAGTAAGAATATAATCATGATAAAATAATAATATAAAGTGGCAATACTTTGAGAATAGACTACTATATACAGCAGTAGCTCAGGAGGTAGAGTGGGTTGTCCAGTAACTGGAAGGTTGCAGGTTCGATCCCAGCTCTGACCAGATAATTCTACTGTTATGTCTTTGGGCAAGACACTTAACCCACCTTGCCTACTGGTGGTGGTCGGAGGGACCGGTGGCGCCAGTGCGCCCCAGGGCAGCTGTAGCTAAATTGTTCCAATCCAATCCAGTTTTATTTAGAAAGCACTTTAAAAGACCCAGCACAGGAACAAAGTGCTGTACAGAAAATACATTAAAACAATTGACTAAACAGAAAACAGCAAAGATGAATAAAACACATGATACATAAAATTAAAATAGCCCTATATTAAAAAATAAAAACTTGATAAAACTTGATAAAACCGCATTGAATCACCTAAAACAGCTAAAATAAAATTAAAAATAGAAACCAACATCTCACAAGGTATCAAAAGCCAGGGTGAAGAGGTGGGTTTTCAGGAGTGCCTGAAAAACAGATAAGGAACTGGCCTGTCTTATCTCTAAACGAAGTTCGTTCCACAGTTTTGGAGCTGCAACAGCAAAAGCGCGATCTCCTCTAAATTTACGCTCAGTCCTGGGTACAATCAGGAGCAGCTGATCAGCAGACCTGAGAGAGCGGGAGGGAGTGTAAGGCTGTATCAGATCAGAGAGATAAGAGGGGGCGAGGCCATGAAGACCTTTAAAAGCAAATAAAATTGTTGCTCATCCCCACCAGCATGTGAACGGGTGAATGACTGATTGTGTTGTGAAGTGCCTTGGATGGGTCGTAGAACCCAAAGAAGGTGCTATACAATTCAGGCAATTTACCATACAAGACAGTTTAAGTTCTAATAATCAATTTCCCTCTGGGATTAATAAAGTATTTTTGAATTGAATTGAATTGAATTAATCAGAGCGAATCAGTTGTGGCGATAAATATGAATTTACATCTAGATTTATCAAATGTGGTGGGGACTTAGCTTGTCTTCATCGTTTATAATTTTATATTAAATAACTCGGGGCACCACCCAGTTTTGTCTGTGTGAACTGGGACACTGGATTTAATATTTATTTTCTTCTCAGTGTAATCAGTCTCAAAGTTAACACCACATTTTAATCCAAAGGATGAATTCTTGACAGAATGCGCCGATTATTCCAGAGAATTGCTAGACAATGATCAAGTGATATTTACGTTTTGTGAATTTATTACCAAATCAGTTAATACACTGACAAAAGGACCAAACACAGCTTATAGTTTCATGCATGGAATTAAGAAAATTGTTAACCCAAAGCTTTATGGCAGTGATAGGAAATAACTGATCCGTAATGAAAGTGGAAATTGGTGACACCAGGATTATAGAAAATATTAGGAATAACTTCACTAAGGAGAACAAGTGAGTGTGTGTGTGTGTATACTGATGGGTATAGGAATACAGGTGTGTGTGTGTGTGTGTGTGTGTGTGTGTGTGTGTGTGTGTGTGTGTGTGTGTGTGTGTGTGTGTGTGTGTGTGTGTGTGTGTGTGTGTGTGTGTGTGTAAGGATTCGTGTGCAGCAGAGAAAGAAGATAAATCTTGAGAGATTAATGGGAATCTGGTTAAAAAATAACACACACCATAAAAGTTTAAGTCTGAATCCACTAACCGGGCTTAGCAGGAAAAGTCAGCCAGATGAAAATGATTCACAGACAATTTTCTCCGTCGCCAGAGATGGCCAAAGGCTGTGGTAAGCCTGAGTCCCTGTGGGGTGAAGCCTTCAGGGACTGTAGGAATTTTGGCCTCCGAGTTGGTCAACGGGCATTTGTGGATTGGAGAATTATGTGTTCCTCCACCGTGGCTTGACTTTTAAGGTCCTCAATTCAGCTACACCGAAACGTGGAATTCCGAGCGCGAGTCCAGATTCACAAATGGCGCCTGTCATGATCAGAGGCAATAAGACGCAGCGTTCTCAAGCACAAACCGCTTTTATTCTCTTGCAGCAACAGCAACGTGTCTACATCAATTTTCCCGAGAAAAAGAATGTTTCTACACCTGCATTCTAGCGACCTCTAGTGGCCCCCCCTATGGTAGCCTTACTAGGACACATAAACAGGTTTCACAACATCTCCCCCTTTAACAAAGGTACTTTAAACACAAAACAGTGTATTCAGAATGCAGGACCTCACAGGGGTAGACTACCCTGTCCTGTTAAGGGATTATTCTGCCCTTGGAACATAGCCCTCAGTCTCTTAATCTGAGAGGTACTTTAATCTCCCGCCCCCTGGAAGTCACTCTCACAGGTGTGGTAGGGCGGAGAGGAGACCCTGGGACAGGGACTGGCAATGCCTGCCTTACTGTTGATTCTTGGAAAGTAACCGCCCCTTTAGGTGGAGATGTCGGTGTAGCTGGAACCATGCTCTGCTGCTGCTCCTCAGGATCCATGGTGCCTGGGACAGGCTGAAGGTGTCATCTGTTGCGGCGAGTCATGTTCCCATTCGCCATCTCCACCAAGCAGGATCTCGGCTCTTTGGACTTACAGATGACCCTGGCTGGAGTCGTCCACCCCTTTTCCCCGTCAAGCTTCACTACAACATACTGGCCTGGGGGAAGCTCAGGGAGTGGACGAGCTGAGTGTCTGCAGTTGTAGAAGAATCTGTAAGAGTCCTTAGCTGCAGCATCCCTTTGGCGCACTGTGTCCCTATTGACCAGACTGGGCAGCAATGTCTTGTCAAGTACTGGGACGGTGGTGCGGATTTGACGTCCTGTCATAAGTTGAGCTGGGCTTGCACCGGTTGCTGCAATTGGTGTAGAGCGGTAACTCATTAAGGCTAAGCAGGGGTCAGGCTGTTTGAGAATGTACTTGGCCATTTGGACGGCTCTTTCAGCAGCTCCATTCGACTAGGGGTAATGAGGGCTCGACGTAGTGTGGGTGAAGCCGTAACTCAGTTTGATGTCTTGGAACTCTGATGATGTGAACAGCATCCCATTATCACTGACCAGTTCTAACGGGATGCCCCATCTAACGAACATATGTTTAAGCTTGTTAATGACCTGTCTGCTGGTTGTTGTAGTGAGGGAAGCAATCTCAATGTCTCTGGAAAAATAGTCAGCGACAACAAGAAACTTCTTACCCTCAAGCTCACACAGATCAGCTGCAATCTTTTGCCAGGGGCCACGAGGGGCTCCCGTCCCTGTGTAGGCTTGTGCTCTCTCCAAAAATGCATGACCTCACCTTGTGCCTTATTTGAAGTCCAATGTTGGGCCACCACACTGTTGATCTTGCGCGCTCTCTACATTTAGTTTGTCCTTGGTGGCCTTCATGTAGTTGGTCAAGAACACTGGGTCTGAGTGCTGTGGGAATTATGATGCGATCGTGGTAGAGCACTAGACCATCGGATTCTGAAAGGTGGCTTCTGGCTGCATACAAGCCTAGCAGTGGTGAGCTCTTTGCCATCCTCCGAGGCCACCCTTGTCTGATGAAGATGATTGCTTTTTGAAGCTCTGGGTCCCTCTGTGTAGCTCTACAAATTTCCTCCAACTTCTGTGACTTGATAGGTTTGCTTGTCACTACGTTGCTCACAGCCTTGACCTGGCTGTCTTTCTCAGACGGGTAGCATCCATGCAGTGGATGTCTGGAGAGTGCGTCTGCCACCACTATCTGTTTACCGGGAACATGCTCAGCAGTGACATTGAATTGCATCAGCCGCATCAGCAGTCTCTGACATCTCAGTAGCATTTTATCAAGGTCGTATGAGTTGATCAAAGGCACCAAGGGCTTATGGTCAGTTTTTAGATGTACATGACCCATGCCTTGGATGTAGTGGGCAAAACGTTTGCAGGCCCAGACAGATGCTAAACACTCTTTTTCGATCTGCGAATATCTTTTCTCTGCATCTGTGAGCGTGTGAGAACAAAAAGCATCTGTGATGTGTTGACATGCTAGTTCTGTTGCTACAATGAATTAATCAAATGGTAATTCTTTTGGTGTGACTGCAAAGTTTAAACCTTTCTTCAATATGCTCTCTTCTGCTTCTGTTAGTTCGTATTGTGAAATATTACATACCCATGAGTTTGGTGTGGAGTTACCTTGTATTCCCTCCCTCTTTTTCTTGTTTATGAGTTTGTTTAACTTCTTTGTGTTTTTCTTTTACTTCTGTGAACTCTTTTTCCTGTTTTTCCATCATGTGTCCTTTAATTAGTTCCTCCATTTGTTTATCAAGGTTGTAATTCCTTTTTAAGTCCAGGTGTCTTCTTTCCAATTTGTCTTCTACTTGCTCCTGTTTGATTATGACATTTCTTATCCTTTCCTTGATTAGTGCTCTCTGTGCTCTTTCTATTAGATTTTGTGCTGTCTTGGTCCGGATCAGTGTTTTCAGCTGTAGGCTTGTGGGTGTGATGTTTTCGTCCCAGCATCTTAAACAGAAGCGAAAGTGGTTTCTTAAACGTGCGTGTTTCTGATGTAATCGCTCCAAATGGTGGAAGTTCTTAATTCCTTGTTGTCCGTATTTTTCTTTGAACATCTTAGGTGTGTTCTTGCTGTGTCGTATTTCTATTTCCATGCTGTAGTTCTTTTTTAAAACACAGAACAGTTTTGTTACCTGTTTTCCCGCTACGTTTCATTTGCGGCTGCAAACTTCCTCAGGCTGACGCTGATGGTGGTGGTGGACACTGGAGAGGAGGGTCCGATCGATAGTTGAATCTCAGATCGAGGAGGAGCAATGTGGTTTTGGTCCTAGCCGTGGAACTGTGGACCAGCTCTAAACCCTTGCAAGGGTGATGGAGGGAGCATGGGAGTTTGCCCTACCAATCCACATGTGTTTTATGGATTTGGAGAAGGCTTATGACCGTGTCCCCAGGGGCACCCTGTGGGGGACGCTCCAGGAGTATGGGGTGGGTGACTTTCTGTTAAGGGCTGTTGGGGTTATTAGGAGCGAACAATTCGTAAGCTTTAACTTACTTTTGGATTCTTCAATAAATTCTGTAAATATGGGAATATTTACTGATTTATTAATTAATTAAGATATTCTTAGATATACGGGGCACCATTCCCCTTTAACCGGGGAAAATTGAATCCAAAACTCTTATCAGTCTTTCTTGAAGTTCATAGAATCCTCGGAGCAGAGACTTCTCTTCGACACAACAAAGCTACTGGAGACGAAAATCTGAATTTTATAACGTTTAATTAACAATTTGTCAAATGAATAAACAGTGGCATAAATGAATAATAACCATGTGATATAATAAAAGGATGTATATTCAAAATAATGTTCAAGGTGTTTGTGTGGTGTGTGTGAGTGAGTGTGTGTGTGTGTGTGTGAGATGAATGGGTCTTTGTTTCCCCAGATTAGGTGGGGGGAGTGAGCTGTGAGTGTGTGTGGGGCTCTTCCCCTCCCCTCGCATTCAACAGGAGACCTGGATGTGTAAAGTTTTCTACTTTCCCAAACACTTAGTGGCTTAGAATCACAGTAAAACTTAACTCAAACACTTCAAAAGTTAACAAACAACAAAAGGTCACTTGTAAATTATTTAATCTAAAAGGAGTCGGCAGCCTGGCCAGAGCTGACGACTAAAGATATTAACGATGATCAATAAGCAGTTTATTCTTTCAAAATGACCCGGCGGACGTGTTTTGGGAGCGAAAGAGGAAAACACGAAGCTACTTTTTAAGCAATAGCGCGGTTTTATTGCTTATTCTGGACTATAGAGGAAACGGGAGGAGAAAAGGAGAGAGAAAAATGAGTTTTCTGATCACCAGAAGAGCGAGGCGTCCCTCACTGTTTTGATTTGACGGTTCTCTGTGTTTCTCCGCAGTTTTCAGCGTCATCCGTCGGTTTGATGCTTTCTCCGTTGTTTGGCTCCACGAGTGTTTCTCCACGGGCTGGACACAAAGAGAACGAAGTTTCTTTTGGGCTGAGTTTGACAACTTACAGCGTCTCTGAGAGCTGGATGGAGCTCCGCTCGTTCCCAGTCAGGTCCCGATGGGAGTTGGAGTGGTTTCCAGCGGTTGCGTGGCTCAACTTGGGCACTTAGAGCTTCCGCGTGCTCAAGTTGTCGGAGCGTTCGACAAGCGTGTCCTTACCGCCAGGTATCCTGGGCAAAAGAATGAGGTTTCTTTGTCTCTGCTGAAGATTTATGGTCTTAGTTCGCGGGAAAAGCTCCACGGCCTCCCGCACATGCGCAGAACGTGTTTCTGGTATTAGGCGGTGACATCATCCCAATGCTTCCGTGTGCAAAGCATCATGGGAAATGAAGTTTCTTGGCGCTGATGTGGTTATTTGCTTTTAAGAGCAATTTAAGCACAGTCATTTTGGAGAAAATCACTGCATAGTAATTTCCTCATGAGGTCAGACCCTCAACATTCCCCCTTTTGGTTTCGGGGATCGCGCCCAAAGCTCGATCGTCGGAAGCACAGATGGGTTTGTTCCTCATGAACGTAGGTCGACTTTATTGTCGGAAGCACAGGTGGGTTTGTCCCTTAGGACGTTGGTCTCCTTGGACGCCTTTGTCTTTGGTCTTTGTCTTGGATCCTGGCGCCTTTGGTCTTTGTCTTTGTCTTGGATCCTGGTCAGGCACAAAACAAAAGAGGATAGGAAATGGGATAGTCCCCAACGCGCATAACGAGAAGAAGCCACTCACGCAGGTGGTACGCAATGATGATGTCGTCCATGCGAGAGGTAGTAGTGTAGAAGGAGGAAGGTCGGTGGGCGGTTAACTCCACGAGGGGACACAAAGGCATCTCACCGCCGGCCATACAGTTCAGTTTATGGAGCACGCGGTGATGTACGAGGTCCATAGTTCGCAAACGCGCATTGACCTATGTGGTCCCAAGATTCCCCCCTTTTTGGTCCAAAGGGTGGATCAGGACAGTCTTTGGGCTAAAACAAGGACCATAAAACTAAGAGGTACTACAATGTGCTGGTGCGTCAGACAGAGTCATTGACAGACTGAGCTGGGCCGGCACATAACCACTAGTTAATATGTGACCAAGTACGAAACAAAAATACAGAAAACCCCCAAAAAAAACATATAACATCCAAGAAAATTCATAGCAACCTTGAGGTCTCATACAATACATTCTTAGGTCATACATTCAGTGTGTAGCTTATAAAGAATGTGACATACTGCAACACTCAGATAAATATGTGAGGTAGACTAAAATGAGAACTACTGTTAGGGTTACAGAATAACAAAGAAAATGTTGCTCACCCCCTTTAGACAGGTGTGGTACATTCGCGCTTGGATTCTCCCCGAACGCAGTTACGAGGCACACCGTAGGTGAGCAAGTGCATCTTATCTTGGAGTTTCTTAACACGCTTGTAGGCGGAATAAGCAATCACGGCCGTGATGAGCCATCCCATCCCCAGGGCGACCAATGTGCAGATTAAGGAGGTATAATCTGTGTCAATGTAGCGTCTTGGGTATCTATTCACGGGCGTCAAAGTAAGTTCACGCGGGGTTTGTGTGAACTTAACAAGTTTGGTTCCTTCAATCAGTAATTGTTGGTCAATTTCTAAATCGATGGTAAAGTTCTAACCCTGGAAAGCGTCCATGATCTCAATCTCTGAGTCATGCTGTTCGAGGTTGAGGTGATGGAGTGTCAGGTTTCTAGTTCAAAGTGGAAATGCCTACCGTCCTTTCAAATACCAATGTTCAGCATCGACCTAAACCTATAGATGTGAGGTGTCACATTTATGGGAACATGTAACAGGAAACCGAGTTCTAATTTTTCTGCATCAACGTGAATGGGGATTGCACTACCTAGGCTGTACGCTAGGTGGATTTGTGAAAGGTGCACAGTAGAGGGGTAGCAGCTGTCAAGCTAACTTTGAGCAGGTCCAGTGGTACCAAGTACGGGGAAATACGACTTTCAACCAAGCTGTCTTGCGTGGATCTTACTTCTCTGAGCAGGTCCTGCATCAAATCGCTCACCACTCGTGTGTACACAATATCCTGATGTATGGTTTCAGACAAAGTCTTGATTGCACGTAGAGATTCATTAATCAGAGCCTAGTGTAGGTACCAGAGTACCCTGTAAGGTTTTAGTAAGTACTTCCTGTTAGCGTTCTAGGAGGAGTTTCTCTTGGTTAGTGAAAGTGACGGCGGGGGGGGGGGGGGGGGGGGGGGCTGGTTCTTTGTCGGTTAGTACATGTTAGTGGGTTAAACGTGCACTTCCCCCCCTTTCCATTTCCATGCATAGAACTATGTAGAGACTACGTCTACCTCCTGCGGGGAGTCTGGTCTCTGTACCCGCGGGGATGGTTTGACGTAGGGTTTGATTTGGTTTGCATGCACCCATTTGTAGACAGGCTCCTGTCTCGCTTTGGTGATGCGTAACCTGTATGCAACTGGAGAGAGTTTTGCCACGATCTCAAATGGTCCTGACCAGCAGGGCAGGAACTTCTTAGCTTTGCGTGCCAGTTGGACGAACCGAAAGTAGAATACTTTGTCACCCACCTCGTATTCGCGGCTGGTTGTCTTTTGGTCGTAGTAGGCCTTGGCGCCTTCTACGTTGGTCTCCAGTTTCTTCTGAGCGTGCGCGAACGTAGCTCTGAGGTGTGTTTTCAAGTCTGCCACATACTGATGAGCGGTATAGGCAGTGGCAACACTGACATCCTCTGGGTGATACAGGAGGTGCAGTGGTAGAGTCATCAGTCTGCCGGTCATCATCTCAAAGGGCGTAACCCCCGTGGATCGCTGGGGAGTGGACCGTATGGCCATCAGGACCAGAGGGAGCTTGACGTCCCAGTCCTTCCCAGTGGAGCAGACGTACTTTTTGAGCATAGAGACGACCGTGCGGTTCATCCGTTCGACCTGTCCGGATGACTGTGGGTGATAGGGGAGGTGGAATCTCACTTCCACTCCCAGAAGTTCAAACAGGGACGTCATTACACTGGATGTGAAATGAGTTCCCCGGTCAGAGTCAATGCAGAGTGGAAGTCCCCATCGACTGAAAACGTGATTAATCAGCAGTACAGCGGTTGTGACGGCTGTATCGTTTGGCGCTGGAAGGCACTCCACCCACTTTGTGAAACTGCAAGTTACAGTTAGCATATATTTGTTTCCTCTTGCCGATTTGGGAACCGGTCCAACCCAGTCGATCTGCAGGTGGGACCAAGGGAAGGTTATTCCCCTGCGTTGCAGTGGTGCTCTAGCAAGCGGCTGGGAGGGTTGAAACTGGGCACAGATGAGGCAGCCTTGGACATAGCTGTGTACGTCCTTGGACATCGATGGCCAATATGCTACTTCTGTCAGTGACGCGAGGGTAGCTTTTGCTCCGCGGTGACCTCCAACCGGAGTGTCGTGGGCGTAGGCAAGCATCACTCCTCTGTGGTCGAGTGGAACAACCCAGCGCGGCGGGCTGTGATCGTCACGCATGTAAACTAACAAATCGTTTTGTAGTTTCAGGTGCGCGAGTTGACGATGCAGGTTTACCAAATCTCGGCTTGCGCCAGTAGGTGGTGATGGTTGTTTAGACATCGGGCCCTTTTGGAGAAGCTCGCGGATGAGCTTCAGGTCAGGATCTTGTTCCTGCATGGTGACTAGGTCCGCGTCATGTGGTTGTCTGCCTAGAAACACGGGTACCTCAACGGTCCGAGGTTCGTCTGCCTGTTTAGCATGGCGACGAGTAATCGCGCAGACCTCGTGAATGGCCTTGGGTGGAAGCCACTCGTCTTTGAATTCCCAACAGGTTCCCTGGTCAGCACCGAGCTTAGCAAGGCGGTCCGCTTCGTCATTACCATCTTTCTCCGGACCTATGGTCCTGGAGTGACCTTTGACCTTTTTCCAGTAGACCATTATGCCTTTCTCAGTGGTGAGCAGATCACACGCTAGGAATAACTCCGAGTGTTTCACGTCTCTGTTCCTGGCGTTTTTCATGTGGTTCTCCTTCCACATGGGGAAGTGAGAAATGAAGCTGTGTCTAGCGTAGTTTGAATCTGAGCAAAGGATGATTTGAGTGATGTCCAAGGCTGCCGCCTGCTGGAGGGTTATCAACACTGCAGCGATTTCGGTGTACTGACTAGACTTTTGGCCCAACCGGTAGTGATTTGGTTGCTTAGTGTCACAGTCCACCCAAACGACTCCAACCCCGGCACGGAGCTGGCCTTCGTGAAGGTAGGCACATCCGTCAGTGTAAACTTTCGGAAGCCCTTGGCAAACATTCTCATCAAAGTAGCGATGATTGTATGCGGTTGGGTAGACTGCGGCAGGTGTGTCCAGGGGGCCCATGACGGAGTCAGAGTCACAGTGCTGGCAGCCTGCTAGCCCTTGTCCTAGCGCTAGCTTGGTGTTCTGACCATACTTGACCTCAATGTTGTATCCTTGGAGCACCATCATCCACGTCGCAATGCGGCTGTTTGACACTCTTCCTTCGTGCAGACGCTGGCTGTTTAGGAAGGTGACAGGCTGATGACACGTTTCAATGATCACTTTCTGTCCACCGATGTAACTACGAAAGTGTTCGACGGCCCAGACTGTAGAGAGGAGAGCTCTCTCGCAGTCTGAGAACTGGAGTTCCACCTTGCTCAGAGGCTTGCTGGCGTATGCCACAACTCTCATGTCCTGATCGTGTTTCTGCTTCAAAGCAGCGCTCAGGCAGTGAGAGGAGAAAGTAGCCTCTATGTAGAACTCTTTATCCTCGTCTGGGTAAGCCAGACAGGGTGCGGACGCCAACTTCTGTTTTAGAAACTGGAAGGAGTCTTCTTGGGGTCTGTCCCACACGAAAGATGTGTCGTTCCGAAGCAGCTCAGTGAGGGGCCTTGCTATTTCAGCGTACTCCTCAATGAACTGCCTGGAGTAGTTGCAGACTCCGAGGAAGCTCCTGAGTTCAGTCAGATTAGCTGGGGCTTTGATGTCCTGAATGGCTCTAATGCGTCCCGCTTGGGGCTCGACTCCATTAGGGCCAACCAGCAGTCCAACATACTCCACTTTGGTTCTACACCACTGTCCTTTGAGAATTGCCAATTTAGCTCCGGCGTCAACGAGCTGTTGCAGCACGTGACGGAGTTCGGCCAGGTGCTCCTCGAAGGTTCGACTCCTCATCAAGATGTCATCGACATATATGAGGTTCCCTCTGGAAGCAGTATCTGACATGGCTTTGTGGAGGAAGATGTTGAACTCTGCAGGTGAGTTAGAGTAGCCAAAGGGGCAACGGTTCCAAGTATATTGGCGATTTCCAAAGGAGAAAGCCAGTTTATACTGGTCCGCCGGCTCAACCTTCATGGTCCAGAAGCCGTTGGCTACGTCAACCGTAGAGAAGAAACGAGCATCTCTGACTCTGGCTAGCTCCTGATCTAAATGGATCATAGGCCACCTGGAGAGAGGCACTTGTTTGTTCAGTGCACGATAGTCTATGGTGAGACGCCATTTCCCAGTCGGTTTCAGAACCGGCCAGATGGGAGAGTTGTAAGTGGAGTTACACTCTCTGATGATGTTTTTCTCCTTCAGCTGATCGAGGATCTCCTGGATCGACTCATAAGCAGCGAGGGGAATCTTGTACTGACGTACAAAAGTAGGAGGGGCATTCGGGTTTGTTGGAATGCGAACCGTATGCAGGTTTGTGAGTCCACAGTCCAGGGAGTCCCTGGATAAGATGGACTGAAACTCATAGAACAGGCTTCTAAGCGCTGCTCTCTGCTCCTCTGACTCCAGCGCATCCGCTTTGTCAAGCTGCTGGCTGACTTCGGCCTCAAAGCCATCATAAGGTTCAGAGGAGGAGGGTCTCTGGTCTTCCGGGCTTTCAACCGGTGACTCAGAGGGTTGAGTATTTATTGCAAAAACCGTTAGACACTGACCGCCGTCAGTATCTAAGGTTGCACTGCAAATGGGTTCCTCAGGAAGGGCTTCATGCCGCTTGATGGTAATCATTTGTGAGGGGAAGGTACTGAATGTGTCTGCACCAACCTGTCGGTCGTTCAAGAACAACGGAAGTTGTTCAATCACGGGAACTGAAAGTTCGAAGTCATGGAATGAGCTATCTATCAGCATGCCCAAGGGCTTTCCTGCCGGCATGTGGATAGGACTCCGGGTCGGATTTTCGACCAACAAGTAGGCAGAACGATTGTTCAGCTCCAAGAGTGGCGTGCCACAGACGGCTAAGTTAAGCTCCAAGAAGTGTGGCGATGGCTGGAAGAAGGCTTGGGTGCCTGGCAGCTTCTGATGCTTCATCAGAGTCAGACGAACAGGCACTCCTTTGACCAGTGGGGGCAGAACCGTGCTAGCCTCAACCACTGCACGGCAGGCCTGTGGAATGGTCTGTCCGGACAGCAAGTGTTCAGGGCCTTCTGAGCAAGGCTCAGAGGATGGTGTGGCTCGGGCCCAAAGGACTTGATTGCAAGTGTCCAGCTGGGCACCGAGTCGAACCAGCAGATCTGCTCCAATGAGTGCAGGTGGATCAAGCTGTGGTATGATGCTGAATGTATGTGTGAGCTGTCTTGCTCCAAGCTGGATAGTCAGGGAGCAGACCTCTGGCACTTTCAGGAGCCTCTGCGGCCAAGTAGGTGACAAGAGCCGATAGCTACGTGTCACACTGACCAGAAGGGGGTCCTTCTGACGCAGGTGTTCAAACGTCTGCTGGCTGATGGCTGACTTTTCTGACCAAAGAGCAAGGCAAGCATCTGAGATGTGGGTCCAGTTGATGGTAAGACCACCAACTATATGTGGTGCATATGGCTGCAGGCTGACGTTCTTCAGCGAGCAGAGAAAAGATGAATGTGTGCAGAGCGGAGTTCCAGGAGCGGTTTCGTGCCTTTGCAGGCGGACATCGTCTGTGGGAGCCGTAGGGAGGGGCATGACCTTGGAACAAGGGTTTTGCTGCTCACTTATGCTGACTTCAAGAATGGAGGATGGTCGGCTGCTATCCGGGTTCCAGGGCTTAGGTGTGTCCACCTGGGCCCACAGTTGACCCTTCTGGCAGTCGATGAGGGGAGCTAGACGTTCAAGCAGGTCCTGACCAATGAGAAGTGGTTCAGTGTCTAGCTGGCAGACATAAAACGGGTGAACCAGAGTCATGTCTTGGAAGGTGATGTCCAGCCACGCCCGGTGAGTGATACACTCCCGGGTCTGGGTGTAGCTGGTGATTTTCAGGTCACAGGGTTCTACCTGGACTGGTTTCCCGAGCGACCGCATGGTGTCGGACACGCGATGGAACAGTGTGGAGCACATCAGGGTGATTTCTGAGCCGGTATCCAGCAGAGCATCAACCTGTATGCATCCACCTACGTTGGTGCTACAGTACAAACGGCGAGCATGATCATGGTTTGTTAAGTCACCAAGGAACTTCAGAAATTTAGTATCAGGTTTCTCTGGGGGGTAGATTTCAGGAGACTCCTGTGATCTACCAGTAGTGTTCCCCCAGCTGATCAGGTAAGTCCTGGCCACGCTGGGGGGTTGAGCCACGCCTAGTCATGCGGACGTTGGCTCTGGGTCTGGCTTCTTAGAAGAATACTTTGGTGCAGGGGTATCTTCTGCAGATCTCAGCTGTTCCTTCTGTTTAGCTAGGAACTGCTGAAACATCTCCTGGAGGTCGGCTTTGGTCAAGTACTCACCTGCGGACTTGCGTTCAGGACTTACCTGTTGGCGGCGCTCCTTAAACCTTCCACTGTTCCGACCTGCCTGCCGTTGGTTTTGGTTGGGCCACTTCCTTTCTGATTGTCCAGACCTAGGCAGCCAATCAGCACCCCCCTTCCCCTGTTGAGGAGATTGGGACTGCTCTCGCGGTTTAACAGGTCTAGGTTTAGCAGATTTTGGCTTAGTGGGTGGAGCTTCTGTGCCTTTGAGCTCCAAACGCGGCTCGGTGTCGGGAGCTAGGTGCATGACGCGGTGATGTGCGTCAAGCTTTTGGGGCTTTCCGCCGGCTTCCCAAGCCTGTTGAGCGTATCTCCTAATCTCCTGAGTTGTCAGTTTCTTCATCCGACAATACATTGAGACTTCAGAGTGAACACACTCGTGCAGGTTGTGAATGAACAGGGATCTGAAGGCAGGGTCTTCCTCGAGCCCAGGACCGTTTCGACCTTGGAAATAAGCACTTTTTAGTCGGCGATAATACTCTCTGGGGGGTTCGTTCCTCCCGTGTTTGATGGAGAAGGCCCCCATTGTAGCTGACGCAGAGTCTGCATACGTGGCGTTTTCATCCCTCAACGCTCGGCAGAGAGAGGAGTACCGATCTCGAATGTCAGGTGGTAGAGTTTCCATGAAACCGTGCACCGTTCTAGATTTGGTTTTCCAAATTAGCTTGAGCTTTTCCCTTGAAGAGGGTGCTGGAAGATCAAGCAGACAACGTTCTATCTCCCTGAGATAATCGTCGACATTGGATTCATTGGTGTTAGGATCAAAGCGTTCTATGTCTTTAGCTAGCGATTCAATTTGACGTACACGGAGCCCTGACTCAGGGTACGGCGCGTCATCCTCGGACTCTGACCCACGGTCTGTCTCAGAGGGCGCTGGATATCGCTGGTGTGCTCTGGGCTCCCAATGTTGACTCCTGGGGCCCAAATCGGGGTCCGGCATGTTGTGGCGGGCTGCTGGCACGTCACGTGGGTGTCCTGGGAGTTCCTCCTCCCGGGGCACGTCTGCGTAGTGCAGCCTGCGTCTTTCAACTGGGGCTTCTGCGTAATACGCTCTGTCCGGGTACGGACTGGCGTATGATGCTTTGTCCTGCAGCTGGTTGCTGGCATGCCAAATACCGGAGTAGCTAGGATGGGTGGATGGTGGAGGTGCAGGTTGGGCTTGTGCATAACCCCAGCCGGCACCTTGCACCCTTCGTGGACTGGGGGAGCGGTCTAAATAGAGGTGCCGCTCAGCTGGTCGACTTCTCACTGATTGAGAAGGCTGTGAAGATGAGGGTGGTGGTCCAACCTGGGGTTCGAGGGCGAACTGCCCTCGGCCCCTAGGTGGTCCTGAATGCCCTATAGTGTGTGTAGGGAACGGGGCCGCAGGTTGGGACAGATAAGCTTCATCTCTCCCCTGCGGCGTGCGTCCGTCCAGAGAGTCATGGTGTTTCCCCCCTTCCCACTGTCTGTTGTCATCAGCAGAGGGGGGCGGGGTCTTCTCCCCATCTTCCCCAGAATCGGTGCTGTCTTCCTCCTCGTCATCCTTCTGCCTTCCATTTTGCTGCCTTTCAGCTAGCATGCTCTGGAGCTTCATGATCTCTCGATCATGTTGGAGTTCTCTCTGATAGAGGATCAAGGCTAACTTAGCTAAGTGAACCTGGATTGGTTTTGTACCATCCAGGTTTTCTATTTGATCAATTACAGCGTCAAGCTGTTCTTCAGTGAAATCCCTAGAAGGGTAGTCGGGTTCTCGAGCAACCGCGACCAGTTTGGACAATGTTTGTCCAGAAAGTAGGCCAGGTTCATAGTCGTGGGCCGCAGCGCCACCTGGTTGCTGGGAGTTGGTCAGTTCACTACTCTGTCCCTCCATTTTTAACAACCGAACCAAAAATAGCCTAGTAGAGCTTCTGCAGATAGCTCAAACTGCACCTTTTGGGCAGCAACTGCTAGCTTTGTAGCAGAAAAACATTAAATTAACCTTTGTGCGCACAGGTTTTAGCGTTTTAAGATTGCACGGAATGCCGTGACTGACGCTTAAAATACTATTCCTTTCAGTATTTTAGCAAAAGCTGGTGCGTTGCCGTAGCAACGTCTTACAACACTTGCAGTGTTAAATATGCTAGTTATTCCTTCAGAATATTAGCAAACAGGGTGTTATCAGTCGTTGAGTGAAGGTTTCAGTTAGTTACAATAGCCACTGTGAGTTAAAGTCGCTAAATTAGCAGTTAATTTTAGCCTAAAAGGGTTAGTCAGAATTACACACTGCACCTTTAAGGAAAAACTGAATTTTAACCTAAACGTCAACCAGAATTAATTTACACGTTGCACCTTTAAAGAAGCACTGAGTGTTTGGTGAGAGTTCGATGCAGCTTCCTGCTCAGCGAAATCAGCACCACTCTGTTGCTGGTTCAAGGCTGAACAACTGATTATTTTTAATTCAAGCTCTTTGGATTTATTTGTTTGTTTGTGCCGGATAGAAATCTCTGTGTATCCAAGCCTCACACGGGCTGCACCAATTAATGTTGGGGTTATTAGGAGCGAACAATTCGTAAGCTTTAACTTACTTTTGGATTCTTAAATAAATTCTGTAAATATGGGAATATTTACTGATTTATTAATTAATTAAGATATTCTTAGATATACGGGGCACCATTCCCCTTTAACCGGGGAAAATTGAATCCAAAACTCTTATCAGTCTTTCTTGAAGTTCATAGAATCCTCGGAGCAGAGACTTCTCTTCGACACAACAAAGCTACTGGAGACGAAAATCTGAATTTTATAACGTTTAATTAACAATTTGTCAAATGAATAAACAGTGGCATAAATGAATAATAACCATGTGATATAATAAAAGGATGTATATTCAAAATAATGTTCAAGGTGTTTGTGTGGTGTGTGTGAGTGAGTGTGGGTCTTTGTTTCCCCAGAGTAGGTGGGGGGAGTGAGCTGTGAGTGTGTGTGGGGCTCTTCCCCTCCCCTCGCATTCAACAGGAGACCTGGATGTGTAAAGTTTTCTACTTTCCCGAACACTTAGTGGCTTAGAATCACAGTAAAACTTAACTCAAACACTTCAAAAGTTAACAAACAACAAAAGGTCACTTGTAAATTATTTAATCTAAAAGGAGTCGGCAGCCTGGCCAGAGCTGACGACTAAAGATATTAACGATGATCAATAAGCAGTTTATTCTTTCAAAATTACCCGGCGGACGTGTTTTGGGAGCGAAAGAGGAAAACACGAAGCTACTTTTTAAGCAATAGCGCGGTTTTATTGCTTATTCTGGACTATAGAGGAAACGGGAGGAGAAAAGGAGAGAGAAAAATGAGTTTTCTGATCACCAGAAGAGCGAGGCGTCCCTCACTGTTTTGATTTGACGGTTCTCCGTGTTTCTCCGCAGTTTTCAGCGTCATCCGTCGGTTTGATGCTTTCTCCGTTGTTTGGCTCCACGAGTGTTTCTCCACAGGCTGGACACAAAGAGAACGAAGTTTCTTTTGGGCTGAGTTTGACAACTTACAGCGTCTCTGAGAGCTGGATGGAGCTCCGCTCGTTCCCAGTCAGGTCCCGATGGGAGTTGGAGTGGTTTCCAGCGGTTGCGTGGCTCAACTTGGGCACTTAGAGCTTCCGCGTGCTCAAGTTGTCGGAGCGTTCGACAAGCGTGTCCTTACCGCCAGGTATCCTGGGCAAAAGAACGAGGTTTCTTTGTCTCTGCTGAAGATTTATGGTCTTAGTTTGCGGGAAAAGCTCCACGGCCTCCCGCACATGCGCAGAACGTGTTTCTGGTATTAGGCGGTGACATCATCCCAATGCTTCCGTGTGCAAAGCATCATGGGAAATGAAGTTTCTTGGCGCTGATGTGGTTATTTGCTTTTCAGAGCAATTTAAGCACAGTCATTTTGGAGAAAATCACTGCATAGTAATTTCCTCATGAGGTCAGACCCTCAACAGGGCCATTCAGTCCCTTTACCAGAGGAGCGTGAGTTTGGTCCGCATAGCCGGTAGTAAGTCGGACCTGTTCCCGGTGAGGGTTGGACTCCGCCAGGGCTGCCCTTTGCCACCAGTTCTGTTCATTACCTTTATGGACAGAATTTCTAGGTGCAGCCGTGGTGTGGAGTGTGTCAAGTTTGGTGGCAGGAGAATCTTGTCTCTGCTTTTTGCGGATGATGTGGTCCTCTTAGCTTCATCCAGCTCTGACCTTCAGCTCTTGCTGGGTAGGTTCGCGGCCGAGTGTGAAGCGGCTGGGATGAGGATCAGCACCTTCAAATCTGAGACCATGGTTCTTGACCGGAAAAGGGTGGCTTGCCAACTCCGGGTCGGGGGAGAGGTCTTACCTCAAGTCGAGGAGTTTAAGTATCTCGGGGTCTTGTTCACGAGAGAGGGTAGGAGGGATCGGGAGATCGGTAGGCGGATTGGTTCAGCATCTGCAGTGATGCGGATGCTGAGCCGATCTGTCGTGGTGAAGAGGGAGCTGAGCCAGAAAGCCAGGCTCTCGATTTACCGGTCGATCTACGTCCCAATCCTCACCTATGGTCATGAGCTTTGACCATAGGTCAGACTTAAAATAACGTATTGAAGTAAACCACACCCACTTCCGGTTAAACTACACCCGCTTCTGGGTTAGGCCACGCCCACTCCGAGTACAGATACAAATAATTTAGATAGTTGAACAGAGACTGATACAGATACAGATAGTGGTGTACTCGCTCATCCCAGGCTGGGATGGTTTCAACATAATGTCCCAGCCCCCCCCCCCCCCCCCACACCCACACCCACACACACACACACACCACCCCCTCCCCGCGCAGTGGCCGCAGACTCACTGATGTGCCTGCAGCCTCTCAGAGTTCCTGCTGATCTAAACATTGAAATATTTATTTCATTTTCTGTTCCTCACTTCGGATTACCTTCAGTGGCATCTGTTTTTTGCAACCACCAGGTACAAAAACGAACTTGTTTTTTATGTGACTATTTTTCTGTCCTGTCTGTTTATTATCTTCCTGCATCTCCTCTCAATCCTAAAGAAAAATTGCTACCTGCCTTCAACTTTTAACAACTATCAATGGCGTCTGAACTTTAAATGCACAAAAATAAGCCATAAATACAGTTTCAACTATCAAAGTAGTCACACCTTGTTGATCCAAACACTGCTGATCACTCAACACAAATGATGGGCAGATTAAACAGTACATTTCGATGCTTCTCCCACTCAACGGGTGTTTGGATCTAACTTTCGCGTTTATTGCTCAGACTGTATCGCAAGATCTCGAAAATCCTGCGCATGCCTATTTGCGCACCTCAGGTCTCCGCACCGGAGCGGAGCCGTTGTAGAGCGGGTACCAGTAAAAATTGAGTTCGGAAGCGAGCGGCTACGGAAGGCGGGGCCGGAGTGGAGGTAGTGGAATCTTGGGGTTAGAAGCTTGGTGCTGCCTCAGCTCAGTGTAGAGAGTGGCTAGTTTTAGGGTAGAGAGGTCATGTGATCCAGTCAGTGTGTGTGTTTACAAGTGTTGGACTGTGTTCATGTTGATGAACTAGTGTGTGAAGGCTGTACCAACTCCAGCCTGTCTGGCCATCGTGTCCACGGGTTTCCAGATCAGAAAAACAACGCCTCTATCTCTGTGCCTGAGGGCGTTTTGTGCAGCTGAAAAGACAGACTTGTGTAGCCCGCATCTGTTGGTACCGGGTCAGGGAGGTCCGCGCTGGGCTCCAGAGACCTGTGGCGGGATTAAAAAAATTAAATACGGATTTCTGGAGCTCCGATCACCGTCAGAACCAGGTCAGAACAGACCACCAGAAGAGACGCGCGGCTCAGCTGGTTTCTGGGTCGGCACCGGATCAGAACCACTGCCTGGACCACCAGGAGAGGATGTGCAGCTTTTAAAAATACCAGCTCGACTGTCTCATTTGAGTTTGGGTCAAATCCAGCTCACAGAAGCCCGCATGAGCTCCAGAACTGGATTACAGGCATCTCTCCCCCCCTCTCTAAGCTAAACTACGATACGTGAGCAGATATTAACGAGTATGAGATCGCTGACAGACACTCATTAGTAACAATAGTATATTAACTGACCAATACTATATAATTGTCTGGTACACGATAGTAATCTGTACAATATTGTGATGTTAGCACATGAGTTTAAGCTAACATGGTTTACTCACCAGACATCTGCTGCTCCCCCGCTGCTTCTCCTCCTTAATTTTTCTGCTTTGGTCTATCGTTTCTCCCTATGGTTTGTGTCTGCTCTTTGGGGCGAGCAGCAAACTGATAACTTTATAGTTTTGGTCCATCATGAGTATAATTATAAACATTTAAAGTTTCCTCTGTGTCAGAGCCGGCATTATAATCTATGTTTTTCTCTGGATTAAGCTAACAGGACTCCCTCAGATGACGTCACTTGGTTTGGCCAAAAAAAAAAAAAACTTTCTCCCAAAAATGACTTTAAAAGCCTAAATAATTTATGTTTGTGTAAAAAACTGTTTAAAACGAGTTTCTATTATGTTTCTCTAAACATTGGTTCATGCGAGTCTCTAACCTACAATTTGTTCTTTAACAAAGAGACATTGTTGCCCTTGGGTCTTTGTGTGATTCTTCATCAGTGGGGATTCTAAACCAATGATATAAATCCATAGATATGAGCAACTACACAGTTTCCATCAGGAGTTAGAGGAGTATTGTTCCTAAATGCTCATCTAAAGAGTTCAGTCCGACCCCATTAACCCTCGCATTAGTCCAGCATGGAGGAAATGAATAAATATGGTGAATATATTTGTATGTCTCAACCCATCATGAAGGGGTTACCTTCTCTTCCTCTTTCTGCTCCACTCACTTCCCGAAGTCTGAGTGATTTTTTCTCCTCTTTGTTCTCCTCAGTCTTCAATCCAGTGAATACTTCCTCCTATCCGCTCTCTCTGCGTGGGATATCTTGCAAAGAAGACCTGCTCATTTTTCTGAAGACCTTTGGAGTTTTGGTACTCAGATGAAAGGAGTGTGTGTGTGTGTGTGTGTGTGCGTGTGTGTGTGTGTGTGTGTGTGTGTGTGTGTGTGTGTGTGTGTGTGTGTGTGTGTGTCTGTGTGTGTCTGTGTCTGTGTGTGTGTGTGTGTTGTGAGACTCTACTTACCATTCAGATATGAGAGCATTCTGGGTCTAGACAGGAGATCAGCTTTATTCTAATGCTGGGCAGCCCTTGAGTGAAAAAAACTTTTATACCCTGACAGAAACACAGAGCCTCACTAATGCACACGGCATATCTCGAGGACCAGCAGCAGAAGCTCCTACATGTATAATGTATAAAACCATTCACTAACAAAAATATCAAATTAAAATCTAATTTACTACATGCAGCTCTGCATACCTAAAGCACACAGGTGTTTTTGTCTAAGCATAAAATAAAATAAAAAAATAGGTTTTGTATGTGATTACTTGAGGATACTTAAGATTTTTATCTTTGTTAGAGACAATATAAACAGCAAAAGACATGTAACTTCAGTTTTTATTTAAAAAAAATCTGCAGTCAATTTCTAGAAAAAGGTGGAACTGCATTACTTAAACCCTTTAAGACCGGCGTCAGCGCCGGCGCTCCCATTTGCATATCGGTGTAACGTCCAGAAATAGCCTAATTCACCTACAGATTGACCTACATGCCACCGGTCATCTGCAGACATAAATTCCATTCTCTAAGTGTCATGTTGGAGTTTAGTTTTCTAACACACATGCAGAATCAGAGCCGGAGACGAAGGTAAGAGAAAAAAAGTATAAAATTTATTAAACAATGATGAGAACGTAGAGTAACTATCGAGGAAGCTCTGACGTTAAAGGGCAGAATCTGACGGGAGAAAAAGATCAGGGAGATGAGGAGCTGGTAATGGGAGAGGAATTTGATGCAAATTGAAACAGTCCTACTTTAGAAAGGAGATCTGTAGATACTGAGGAGGGAGTGGGTCAGGCCTGAGGTGGAGGGGAGCTGAAGCAGGGTCCAGATCTTGAAGGCGAGTAATGGAGATAATATTTCCCAAGACGTTGAGCAAGGCAGGCGGGGGGTGAGAGCGAGTGGGAGACCCGGCCGGCAGAGCAGAACGAGACGAGGTAGGTAAAAATCCTTAGGTTATGGCTGGAGAGGTGGTGAGAGTGAATATCTGCTCAGGAAAGTTAGCGATCAATAGAAGTACAAAAAAATCACAAAGAGAGCTCGAGATTTGGTCGTGTACCCCAATGAGTTAATCATCCGACGTTGTGTAGGTCTCAGACTGCTCCTTTTATACCAGCCGGTGATTGCAGCTGAATGGCTGCAGCCGGGCAGCTTTCCAACACCGCCCACCTGCAGGAAAGAGGTTAGTCTGGAGAATAATAAACCTCAGGCTGTGACAGTAACCCCCCCCCCCCCCCCCCCCCCCCCAAAGGGGCGCCACCTGGCGACCCCGAGGACGAGGAGGAGGAGGAGGCAAGCCTCGAAGTCCCGCACCAACGACTGGTAGTCGATCCAGGAACAGGGAATCCACTTCTGGTGCTCAGGTCCATAACCCTCCAAATTGACCAGATACTGGAACCCCCGACCCCGGGGGCGGACGTCCAGGAGGCATTGAACCTTGTAGTCCAAACCTCCACTGGCGAGCTGGACCGGAGGTGGGGGTTCATCTTGAGGACACAGTGGACTTGATTCGACAGGCTTGAATAGGGAGACGTGAAAATCTGGGTGGATCTTCAGAGACGAAGGGAGGTCGAGTCGGACAGATGTGGGGTTGATAATGGCAGAGATGGTGTAGGAACGTATGAACCTAGGCGACAACTTCTTGCACACACCCTTGATAGCAATGTCTCCTGTGGAGGGCGAAACCTGTTGACCGGGAGAGTAAGGAGGCGCCGGCCGCCTATGTCGGTCAGCCAGACGGCGGTTGCAATCAGCCGTCCTTTGAAATGCGGACCTTGTGTGCATCCACATGTGACGTGCACCTCGGATGAACTGCAGAATGGAGATGGCCGACTCAGATGAGGAGGATGGGAACAGAGGAGGTTGATAGCCGAGTGTGATCTCAAAAGGTGAGTAGCTCGTGGAAGAGGAGGTGTGGGTATTGTGTGCGTACTCTATCCAGGGAAGATGTTGACTCCAGCTAGAAGGGTTAGAAGAACACATACAATGCAGCATGGCTTCCAGCTCTTGATTCATATGCTCACACTGACCGTTAGTTTGGGGGTGGTAACCCGAGCTGAGCGCGACTTGGGCTCTCAGGCTAGGAGCAAAGTCCTTCCACAGTCGCGACAGGAACTGGGGGCCACGGTCAGATACGATCTCTGCCGGTATACCATGGAGCCTGAAGACATGTTTTATCAAGAGCTGGGCTGTTTCAGTGGAGCTGGGAAGGTGCTTGAGGGGAACAAGATGACAGGCCTTAAAAAAACTGTCCACGATGGTCAATGTAACGCTCATACCTCGAGAAGAGGGAAGACCAGATACAAAATCCATCACTATATGTGACCATGGTCTAGACGGAGTGGGAAGGGGTCGAAGGAATCCGAATGGAGCTTGTGTGCTGCTTTTACTTCGAGCGCAGTGTGACAGGTCAGAACGTACTCCCTGACATTGCGGTACATAAGAGGCCACCAGTAGGTTCGGAGTAGGAGGGCCGGTGTTCTATCAACCCCTGGGTGGACGGAGAACCTTGCTGTGTTTATCCAGTGTATGAGGGAACCCCTGCAAGAAACCGGAACGTAAGTCCTATTGAGGGGCACAGTACCTGGGCCGGGGTCTGTCTTGCGGGCCTCCTCAATCTTTCTTTGAATCTCCCAGCTTATGGAACCTATAACAACTGAGGAAGGGAGAATGGTAGTGGGCTCTGTGTTGTTATCTGGAGAGAATTGTCTGGATAATGCATCAGGCTTGGTGTTCTTGGATCCGGGTCTGAAAGAAATCACAAAGTTAAATCTAAAGAAAAACAGAGACCACCTGGACTGACGAGGGTTAAGTCTATTGGCTGTCTTTAGGTACGAAAGGTTCTTGTGGTCGGTCCAGACTATGACCGGGTGCTCGGAACCCTCCAACCAGTGTCTCCATTCCTCAAAGGCCATCTTGATAGACAGCAGTTCCCGATCTCCCACATCAAAATTATGTTCAGCAGGTGACAGGTGACGGGAGAAAAAGGCGCAGGGGTGCAGCTTGTTGTCTGAGGGACAGATCTGAGATAGGACAGCTCCCACCCCAGTGTCAGAAGCGTCCACCTCCAGAGTAAATTGCCTTGAGGGATCAGGACGAGTGAGTACTGGAGCATTAGTGAAAAGGGATTTGAGTTCTGCAAAAGCGGCAGCAGCAGAAGGGTTCCAAATGAAAGGCTTGTTTATGGAGGTTAATGAAGTGAGAGGTTTGGCAGTTCGAGTGTAGTTCTTGATAAACCTGTGATAAAAGTTGGCTAAACCCAGGAACCATTGCAATTGTTTCTGGGTAGTATGTACAGGCCAATCCAAAACGGCCTGAACCTTCTCAGGGTCTGCTCTCAGCCGCCCGCTCTCAATGATGAAGCCCAGGAATCTCATGGATGGGGCATGGAACTCGCATTTCTCCCCCTTTAAATAAAGACAGTTTTCCAAAAGTCTCTGAAGGACGGTTTGTACATGTTGGCGGTGTTCAGACAGGGTTCTTGAGAAAATGAGTATGTCATCAAGGTAAACCGTTACAAATTTATCGATAAGGTCGGCCAGCACAGAGTTTACCAGTGCCTGAAAAACAGCAGGCGCATTAGTTAACCCAAAAGGCATCACAAGATACTTAAAATGGCCTAGTGGTGTTTTAAAAGCGGTTTTCCACTCATCTCCCTCGCGTACTCGAACCAAATGATAGAAGTTGCAGAGATCTAACTTAGTAAAAACAGTGGCATTCTGAACCGGCTGGAAGGTGGATGACAACAAAGGTAGGGGATATTTGTTTTTTATAGTGATCTGGTTGAGACCCTGATAATTGATGCAGGGCCGAAGGGAACCATCCTTCTTTGTGACAAAGAAAAACCCAGCTCCTAGGGGGGATGTGGAAGGTCTGATAATGCCTGACGTTAGTGATTCGGACGTTCATAATCAGTGTTGCCAACTAAGCGACTTTGTCGCCATTTCTAACGACTTTTCAGACCCCCTTAACGACTTCTTTTTTTTTTTCAAAAAAGCGCCTAGCAACAAATCTGGCGACATTTCTGACCCCCCTCAGCTACTCTGACTACAACTTTGTAGCCGACTTCACCTGTAGATTAGAGATGCATCTGAAGCGACAGGACCATCCTTCCTTCCAGAGGATCAGAAAGAAAATGATCTGCACGTGTGCATGCAGCATGATCACACTACCCCCATTTACCAATCAAACCTTTTGTGGGTTTTCACAAGTCCATTATTTGAGATAGCTACCTGAGCTACATAAAGGGTGACCACTCCTTCGGCCATTCTGCCGCATTTCGGCAGCTGAGCTCGGCTGGCACTGGCAGGCAGCATCGCACTCACACATGGTTGCTCGCACCACTTGTGGTGCATTCAAGAAACATTGGAACTGTATGATGAGTTCAATAACGTAGCACATTTAAAACTTTTATAAAAAACAGAATAAGGCAAACACCTCAGGCCACTGGCAGTTTGCATGTAACGTTTCTGAATACTAAATACGGCCTGCTTCTTTTTACACAAAAGTACTAAAAACAACGAACCCAAACAAAAATAAATATACATATATATATTATCTGTTAGGTCAATATATAGCACTGAATCACAACAGAAGAATACATCTCAAGGCACTTGAAAACGACAAGAGAAAATTTATTTTAATTCAATCATACATACATTCCTATCAATTTCATATTTTTGTGTTTAAGAGTTCCATTCTCTTCAGACAAAATAGAAATAGTCCTTCTATTTTGTGTGCCATCTTTCCTTGATGTTTTAAAGGCTGCTGTTTTGTATTCTATGGGGTTTTTATTTTAATAAAATATTAAAAAATTAATTAAATATATTGTTTTATAAAATCACGCAGGTTTTATTTGATTTACTCTACAAGACCGGTGACGTCATGACGCAAACGTGGTGACATCATCACGCAAACCAGATGATGTCACTGCATCATATGAAAATTAGCAAGTGACGTCATCTGGCGACTTTTGGGGGAACTTCAGCTATTTTCAGTCAAAAACAGTTGGCAACACTGGTCATGATGACAACACAGTTTTCCCACAATACTTTGTTACAAATAACTAGACAACTCTAGTGAAACGTTACAATTTACCAGAGCTAAAATCTACTCAAGAAAAACAAAAACAACCAATTAAAATTAGACTGAATAAATGTTAGTTTTTGACAGCATGTGGTGTCTAATGCAATCTGTAACACATTACTTTGTTTGTTAGCTTCATTAGGATACTTATACTATCTGTAATATGGTTCTGTGACTATTAGCTTCAAGCTAGCAGCTAAACTCTGGTGCTAACCAAGAATAGCATGGTTGCACATTTATACACAATATCTTACTAACCTTTGTCTAAAAGGTCCAAACCAATGCTACAGTTATGTTATTAAACTCACCCCCGCCTGTTGAACAGGTGTTTTGGTTTGTTTAGCATCTATGAGTTAATAAAGCCAACACCTCAACAAGCTAACCTATATGATACAGTTGCTAGCTTACTTTGATTTGGAGCCAGGAGTTTCTTCAAACGTTAACTCCCATCAGAGTTCAGAGAGAGATGGTTGTTAGACTAATGTCTCCATGGTGGTTTTAGGTCTGCATCAACATACCAGTCAAAGCAGCATGTGGGCTGAAGGGACGGATACTTTCTATGAGGGAAGCTCCTCCTCCTTCAGGAAGACAAGAGGAGCTTCTATATGCGATTTTTATCCGGAATTAAATTTACAGTGTCTTCAAATGTTATGATGTACAATATTTCACATCCACAGTCATATTCAACAAAAGTAAAAGTTGCCTACACTAAAATATGTAATTCTAGTAGCAAGGATTTCATTACTTAAACTCCCACACAGAGAGGTGAACTTTTAGTTAGGATAGATTTTGATCATGACCCATTTAGGGTCACTCTTGAGAAGTTAATGATAAGAAAAAGGTTCAATGGAAATATTTTTCATCAAACTTTATTCCAATTCAGTCCGATTACAACCCAATTTAAATCCCCACTAACAGGAAATGGTAAAACACCAGTACCAGATAATTATTTTCCATCAGCAGGCAACAGAACACATTTGACAATGTTTTGCTTCCATCTTGTGGACAGTTGTTTTATTACACCTAGAAAAGTTTCCTGCAAAGAAGAATTTTACTTTGTTGATTATTTCTTCATATGTTAACCCCTAGGCCATTTACCTGAAGGAAAATGTGCACTGATGTGCAAAATGAATGCAAACTAATAGACGAACTAACTTTGGATTAGTTTCACTCTGGTGACAGAAAATTTTATTTCAGAGCTTTAGAATTAGTACAAGTGTCTTGTAAGATGAAATGTGTTACAGTAATTTGAGATAAATTACTATTACATTAGGATTAATATATGATAACTCATAAAACAGAGTTTGAGACCACATTAAACAATCATCTTAAACAGTCAGCTGTGCATCTTCTGCACGTTTACAAATCCACGAGCTGACAGAACTTTATAAAGACATTTATAACAGAATTCCATTATATAGGACATTTATATTTGTTTGTTTTTACTTTACTGAGAACACACAAGACAAATAAAACAATTTATTTAGTTTTTTGGCATTGTTCTTAAATTTTTTTATGGATTAAATCATGAAAATGATCTTAAAACACACAAAAATATAATCCAAGTGACAGATGACTCATCTCGAGTTTAATCACTGATTCCTGTGTTTATAAACAAAATACACCAGAAATGAACATTTGTTTAACCCTCCCACTGTCCAAATGGGTGTGACCCCGTGAGGAAAGTTGACCATTGAGCAGGGATGAGGAGTGAGCACCACCTCACCCCTGCCATGTGGACCTCAAGGGATAAACCATCAATCCTGCTCAATGGTCAACTTTCCTCATGGGGTTACCCATAAAGACAGTGGGAGGGATAACCTCTGACTTTTTTTTTGACTCAACAAGAGATAACATAACAGGTAATCCTTGGTTTCACGAACAGGTTTGGACAATAAACCCATCTTCTCCTCTGAGCTTTAACTCATAAAAGGGTTGTTTAAACCCATCAAGTTCTTTAAAAATGCAACCACCTTAAATGCTATATCCACCTTAAAAATTACTCAAAAACTAAATAAATTAAAAGTGACATCTCTATCCACTTGTTCCCATTTGTGTTTGGTTTTCTGGTAAAAACTTTACAGTTTTTGCCCATTGCTTGAACACTATAAACACATGCTTAGAAGAAAGTAACAAAACCTGAAGCTTTTGTGCAATACCTTATACCAGGGATGAGCGAGTACACCACTACCTGTATCTGTATCTGTATCTGTTCAACCATCTAAATTATCTGTATCTGTACTCTGAGTGGGCGTGGCCTAACCCAGAAGTGGGTGTAGATTAACCAGAAGTGGGTGTGGTTTACATCAATACGTTATTTTAAGTCTGATCAGAAGTTGCTATGTGTATTGTTTATTTGAAAACTATTTACAGAGCAGCCTCAGAGTTGAGATAAAATGTTTTTGATCACAATAGTAAAGGAACTATTACAGAACAAGTTTTTCAATAAAATCAGAACATTTAATATTTAAGTGCATGAATTAAAGGAGAGAGAGAGAAGAAAAGATCTTTTCTATAGCGCCTCTCAAGATGAAAATCACGGGGCGCTTCACAAAAACAAAACATGAAAAATAGAAAAAAGAATTTAGAAAATTATTAAAATATATTTAAAATGAGCAAAAAATAGACAATTGTGATTAAAAAATGTAAAGAGAGAGAGAGAGTGAATAGGAAAGAGGGAGTGGATCCTGAGGAAGAGGAGAGAGAGAGAGAGGGAAAAAAAACATCAGAGCGGAGGCAGTGACTGACAGAGCCGTTTTCAGCTCTGTCTTGTCAAATGCACCACGTACGTTACAAAAAAAAAGTAACTTTAAATCACTTTAAAGTAACTTTAAAAAGAAGCAAACTGAAGAAAACATAGGGAATATTGAAGAAACGTGAACAGTGAAGCAAGCACAGAGAGATCCGTTTCTGTCTGTGTGTGTGCGTGGATGGACCGGACGCGGACTGAGCTGTGAGCTCCCGGCTGCAGAGTTTTGTGTGTAGGGAGGGGTGGGCGCTCTATTTGACTGGCCAATCACAGAATGTGAAGACAGTCAGTTACCCAATGAGGATTTTCCTTCAGCACGATTACAGATATTTACAAGTTTTACTCGTTTCATGCTCGTACTCGTCAAAAAAGCTTTATCCGTACCGGATACTCGTCTGAAACGAGTATCCGGCTCATCCCTACCTTAAGTTGCTTTGCACTTTAGTTCCATTTCTGCAACACACTTACTCCTGCGCACTACACACTATTTCATGCATGAGACACTTTGTTCATAAATGAAATATCATGGTACCATTGGGACAACACATTTCTTCCAAATACAAAACACATTGGGTGATTGAAAACACCTAGACACACACCTGAAAAGACACTTACAAAACTCAACACCAATCAGCCAGACATTAATAGGCCTCAGTTTAGCCATTTTCAGAACTTTGCAAGCATGGAGGCAGAAAGAGCAAGAGGTAGAGGAAGACAAGCAGATAGTGGAGGAAGAGGAGGAGGACGTGGACGTGAAGAGGTCATGTACGGAATAATACTTCCGATGACATTAGAGCAACTTTGGTGGATCATGTAATCAATCATGGCCTGACTATGAGGGAAGCTGGGCAGAGAGTCCATCCACACCTTAGCTGGTTCACAGTTGCTTCCATTATAAGGACCTTTAGACTGGAAAACAGGTATGTCTTCAACTCTCTACTCCAGACTGTATCTACAGTATTTACAGTACTGTACTGTATCACATTACCTTTAGAAACAAAAATGGTAGTTTTGTGAAAAATACAGTACAGTACATAGTACTGCACCATTGAGATGTCACATTACTGTGTACGGTATACAGTATTGTACAAAAGAACTAAACCAAATGTAATTTGTGGTTGTTTTTTCCTACAGAATGACTAGAATACCTTCTCGAGGTGGACGGCAATGCCTGCTTACCCAACAGCAGGAACTTGCCATTGTGAAAATAGTCCGCGCAAACAATGCTATTCGTCTCCACCAGCTACGGCAACAAATACTTAGCCTGGCCTGCCAGACTCGTCCTCTGTTTAATTCTGCACAGAGAAAGAGTCTGGTAACTCAGAGAGGCACTCGAGGGGCGGGACTAGGCAGCTCAAAAATAACCAATCAGACAAAAGACAGAAATGCCGACTGTACCGCTGTAGTTTTTTAGCTTTAGTTAAAAATAAATAAATAAATAAATAAGTCTTCCGGCCATGGCGCAAACATCTCTTTTTTTTTAGAACAAGAAATGCTTTTAGCGCTTCTACTTGTGGTTTTAAAGACATTCAAGCCATTTAGAACAGAGGAAAGAGCCACAGTCAACTCCGCTGCCGTCTTTGTTGTTCATGAGGAACTGAGCATCGCTGTGTGTGACTTCCGTGACGCTGTAGTTTTTCAGCTGTAGTCAAAAACGGAGTTTGGCGACAGAGCAAACATCTTTCTTTAGAAGAAAGACTTTTTAGTGCTTCTACTTGTTGGTTTAAAGACGTGTCCAAGTCATTTAGAACAGAGGAAAGAGCCGCAGTGAACTCCGCTTCAGTCGCCATGTTTGACAAACTTGGCGTTACGGTGTGTGACGTACGCTACTCAGCGCTGATTGGCTTGGTTAGAATTCTCATGGGGTGGGGTTTTTGAATAGGAGAGTTCCCAGACCCTTTCTCTGTGCAGAAATAAACAGAGGAGGACTCTGTTAGGCCAGGATAACAAATACTTGTAGATAGGCAGGTTTCACAAACATCAATCGAGTAAGCATTACCCCGATCGAACGTGTCTTGGCAAAGCATCAAATCGCAATGAAGCAGTTGTACTGGGTCCCATTTGAGATGAACGGTTTCAGGGTCATAAGACGTCGACAAGAATATGGCCAAGTAAGTTTTGCAGTCCCTTACTGTACATTTATAATACAGTATTTATGTAATTCAGTACAGTAATAGCTATGCCAGTGTATCAGTGTCACAGAGATACAGGCATGTGTGTGTGTGTGTGTGTGTGTGTGTGTGTGTGTGTGTGTGTGTGTGTGTGTGTGTGTGTGTGTGTGTGTGTGTGTGTGTGTGTGTGTGTGTGTGTGTGATGGGTGAGGGGATTCTGTATGCGTAGTACTGTAGTTGTATGTTTTGAGTAATGCCAGCCATCCATTCTATGTAATTATTATTTTTTAATGCAGACACTCTTGGACACAGATGGAGCTGCACAGCCTCATGAATTGATTTGCATTGATGAGGCTGGCTTCAACCTCACTAAAAATAGACGACGGGGTCATAATATCATTGACCAAAGGGTAATAGTGCATGTCTCAGGGCAGCGCGGGGGAAACATCACATTGTGCGCTGCCATAAGCCTTCGAGTGCCACCATCATCATCACCATCATCATGCCAATCTAGGTCCCTGCAATACCCAACAAATACTCACATTTCTAGATGCACTTCATGATGCAGTTGTACGGGACAGACCAGAGCGGCCCAGGTTTGTTGTTGTCTGGGATAATGTTAGTTTCCACCGGGCAGCTCTGGTCCGGAACTGGTTCACCAACCAAGATCAATTTGAAGTTGTTTACTTGCCCCCTTACTCGCCATTTCTAAACCCAATCAAGGAATTTTTTTTCCGCTTGGAGATGGCACATGTATGACCGCCAACCACATGCCCGCATACCTCTTCTTGCAATGGAAGCGGCATGCAGAGACATTGAGGTAATGTCAATCCATGGATGGATTCGCCACACAATGAGCTATTTTCCCCGTTGCTTAGCAGGAGAAAATATCGCTTGTGATGTTGACAAGATCATGTGGCCAGACCCAAACAGACGGCGGGATCCATGATCCCACTCATGCACAATTGCCTAGTTTTTCCTTTATTTACAGTAGTATTTTTGTTACGTTCATTTTCGATTGTTGGGGAAACCTTTTGTTGAGAACAAAAACAGTGTTCCATTGAGCTTCACAGAAAGCTAACTGATGAACAGAATAAAAACAGTGAGAATAAAAGACTGCACTGTTTTATATAAAGTACTCTAGTGTGTTGCTTCCAATCTGAAAGTGTATTCACATGATGCAAGTGTGTATCATTTTGTCATCAGAGTTTTATTTTGACAAAGGAATGTTAAGTTTTGATAGCAGAGTTTAGGTTTTGATAGTCGAGTTTCAATTTGACAGATGTGAATGGTATGTTTACTTGTGTGTAGAATTTTGGCACAATGAGCTAAGTTTTGCTAAATGTGTTCAAGCAACGGACAAAAACTGTAATGTCTGACAACCCCCAAAAGCGGCTGAGAAGGAACTCTGTTTTATTGTAACCTTGCTTCCAACATTGATCCATTAGACTGTTTTTTGATTTTTCGCTGAATAATTCTTACGTATTGTACCTTTAAAGCTGCTGCTGGTAGTTTAGCCAAACAAAACTCAGTAATCCAATATTTTAATAAATATTTTAACTCATTATGGATGATTAGGTGGGTCAAATAAATCTTCCATCTTTTACAAGCTTGACCTTTAGTGACCTTTCACATTTTTCATGTTAAAATCCACCTTTGTGTTGGTTTTCTTCTGGGTGAGACAGGGGCTACAGAAACAACTCCACCAAGTCTGGTTTTGGACAGAAATGATTCAAGGAGACAAATCCTGCTGTTACTGACCCCAGGTCTCTTTCGTCTTCATCGCTGTTTCTCAGTCAAAGTAATAGTTCTGAATAAAGACAGCATTGACACCTCTGTAGATGGGGGAGAAGTTGTAAATCAGAGCTTTTTGCTCTTCAGCAGGACTGGAGAAATGGTGCCGACTCTTCATGGCTGAAAGGAAAACGCAGAGGAACAGCTGAGAGGATTCTTAGATTAAAAACCAGATCTGATCACTGATCTGCCACTTGGACCTGCCATAAATGGATTTGGATTTCTAAAAGTGATCAAAACCTCACAGTAGATTTTTATGGGAAAAGCTAAAAAAAAGATATCTGACCTTAATCTCAGAAAAATAATAAATGACCTTCATTTGTAGCTTTTCTGGGTTAGAGGACTCCAAAGCACTTTACTCTAGTCATTCAGCCATTCACACTAGAGGTGGAAAAAATGATCGATTCTAAGATGCATCGCGATTCAGCCGTGCATGATTCCACATTGATGCAGCAACGTGACATAATGCGATTTTCTCCCTATGTCTATGTCGGGGGTCGGCAAACCGCAGCCCTGGAGCCGTATGCGGCTCTTCCATCCATCTGATGCAGCTCTCTGTGCTTGTAAAATAATGAATGGATATTTAAATAAAATGCTTTATATTTTACTGCATTAATTTTAAATCTGTATGCCAGCTCTAAACGTAAAGATTGTCTGCGTAAACCTGAACAGGTCCAACTCGGTCTTACTGTGAGACCGGGTTGACGGGTCACGCTTGTGCGTAATCATATCGGCGCATTCTGAGCTGACGAGGATGTCAGATTCTGGGATTCTCCTCAGACAGGCTCCTGGATGTGTCGCCACACTGGAGACAGGAACAAGCACTATTCAGCCAAAGTTTCATAATCAGGGAACATTTTCTAAGTGACAAGTCTCTCTTCAGTGGAAGGAATCTTCCTGCATGCGCTCTGGTTCTGCGACGTGCTCCAAGCCCCTCTCCACATCTTCAGCTCGCTGTGGACCTTATGTAGTACATGCTGACGGTGAGCTGCGCTGAGCAGCGTCCAGCTCAGATGTTCAGATGGGAATCTTTTCTTGAGTGATTTAGCTACATCTGCGATGCGCAAAATGAATAAAGTGTCAGTTTGTCTGAATGCGTTGGGGTAATTCTTTCTATTCTTTCTCCGTCAAAATAAACGGTCAAATACGGGAACTATCCGGTCAACACAAGCCCTGCTTTTAACTGTTCTGTTTTCTTGTGAAAATTGTTGCAAAGAGATATAACTGAACTTGATTAACACCAGAGCCAGGCGCACTGCACCATTATCTCCGTCACTGTAAATGAGGGAAAAACAAAATGATCGGATCCTTTTCTGACCTTCCCCACCTACAAATTTTAATTACAACGATCAAACGTGACAGAGCCTGGATTTGTATTCTGAACAGTCTAAACATGTTTTAAAAAGAAACGTATGACAAAAGTGGCACCTGCTCAGTAAAACCACCAACAGGGTGAAAAATATCAAAATATTGTAGGCAGAGACGGGCTACAACTTCTGGATCCACTTTATATAAATCATTTTATTGATTATCGTCTTATGAAAGATAACTTTGACGTACACGAGCGACCGGTACTGGCTGCTGTCACCTGTTGTGATTGGTTAAAGCAGCTCTCTGCTGTCTGAGGGTAGGCCCCGCCCACAACGCCGCAGCTGCTGTGGCTCCCAGTGTTTTCTTTACTGTGGGAAACGGGTAATAATGGCTCTTTGATGGGAACAGGTTGCCGACCCCTGGTCTATGTCTATACGTGGACAATAAAGTTTTGAGGTTTTATAATTACCTCTGGGGGCAGAGTTGCAATGACATGCGCACTGCGTTGCTCTAGCACCAATTTAAAACAGAAAAGGCGGACAGGGATACAGGGCCAACATTACCAGTAATCAAAGATGTACCCATTACATTTAAATCGGATATCTGGGCTAATTTCGGTTTTGGGATCCTGGATGTGAAAGAATCACTTAACACAGTATTTGTTTACTATTTTTAAGTTCAGTAATATTCTATCTTAAAGCTGCTCTACCGAAAACATTATTTCTTATATTATTTAAGTAATTATAGGCAGCACACTTTAAACATTATTGCTCACTATGGTGAATAAATGAATGTTCTGTTTTTCAGGGATTTCGAAATCAAAAAGAAATTGAAAACTATTCTACTGCTTTTATTAAGTAATGAAAATTTTTGTGTGAAGAATCGTGATGCATTTCAGACTCAAATCGAATCGTTAGGCAGATAATCGGAATCGGATCGAATCGTGAGGTAGGTAGAGATGCACACCACTAATTCACACACACATTCTCATGTTGTAGTCACCTATTTCCTGCCAGAAGGTTCTATGAAGCACGTGATTTGAGACATGTTCTTATCTGCAAATAAAACTACACAGAATGATAAAAACTACAGGGTGAAACTTAAATTAAGGAGAAGAGTCTATGTTTGTGCGTGGGTGTGGGGGTGTGTGAGTTCCATGTAAGTCGTACTCTGGGGAAAAAAAGCTCCAGTGCACCAATTTCAGGAAGTAGAAGTAAGCCTCATCAGAGCTGAGCTTCAGAGGACAGGATCTGGAGTCTTGCATCCTGACATTTAGACATCTCTCATCTGATTGGTTAACAGCAACACAACTCTACCACTGACTCTGTTTCCTCAGCAACATTGATGTTTTATTTCCACAAATAGCACAGACCGGGAGGAGTTCTGCTGTGTGGTGGAGTTGCTAATGCCAACAGTTAGCTTCTACTAGCCAAGATGTTCCCTGCTGTTTCCTGGACGCTAAACCAACAACAGCCTTCCCTGGTGTGAGCCATGAATGTTATGACTGTGTGACGTAGATCTGTCAGGCTTTTTTAATCTTAGAGTTTCTATTTTCCATCAGAAGCTAATGCAGGAGATAGGTGTGGGAGACTATTTTCATGTTCAATCTGCATAAAAAACTTAAAGTGACCCATTAGAATCAGAAATAATCATTAAAAGATTGTTTCTCAGTGAAGAACCTATTTAAGATGCTGTTAACAGAGTTGGCCCTGAAACTGGGTTTACATGAAACATGTATTGACTGATGGTTTGGCAGTAAGATGAGCTCCATCTGGGAAAACCCCTCCCACCCACCGTGTTCCACTGTGAGGACCATGGACAGCTCCTTCAGAGGCAGACTGAGACATCCCAGATGAACAGAACACCACTGTAGGTTATTCATCCCCTCTGCAGTAAGAGTGTATAACTCCTCAGTTTAACTGGTACCGGTATTATCCTGGTACACAACAACACCAATGGAATACTCAGTATACGCTTAATACCGGATGCACATCAGTATGTCTGTGTCCCTCGTGCTGCACAGTGCTGAAAACCCAAGGTTTTTATTTTTTTAATTTGTTGTTTTTAGTGGCTGAAGTTTACAATAATAACCTACTGCCTTTGTCTGTTTACCTGCAGCCTTATTATTTTCTTCTTCCTTTTCTTCAAGTGCATGTGCTGCTGTAGCAAGTGACTTTCCCCACTGTGGGATCAATAAAGTCTATTAATCTAGATCAGATAGCATTCTGTAACTAGTTCATAAGCTTCAGATGGTTTAGGTACACGTTTCAGACTCTTATTGTGAAGGATTAAGGGAAGTTCTGAGTTACAGAGGTAGCCAAAAATAACTTCTTTTATCCAAAAAAACCCTCATCATTATACCAATTTTACTTTTAGTATTTGGACTTTTTCCTCAAGATTTTGATTGAATTTAGGCAATCCAGTAATATTTTTTATTTTTCTCTCGGGCCCAGCACCATGGCTCCTTACATGTTAGAGTATAATTAACGGTGAGTGGATAAAAAAAAATGCAGAATAAATACATTAATACACATTCAGAGATCATACATTTACCTTCAGAGACAAAGAAGCTGGCCGTGTAGAAGCTGGTTCTTATGGCAGAGGTGGTGTGAACCATTCCCGGCTTATCTATCCACTCAAACGGGCTCTTCTCTGGATGCCACTGAACAGCGTAGAACGGGTAACGGTAGGCTGAAGACAAACAAACACTGTTAGAAAACCAACAGAAGATGGAAAACAAATGTCTTATAACTTTTAGATTTGTACAGGATTTAGAAAAATTCAAATGGACTTTTTCAGATACTTTTAGTTGCCTTCAGCTTCTGGGAACTCTGCAGTCGTGTTGGAGACTGACTGATTTAGCTGAAATATCAAACCACTTTTATAATTAACTGTATTTCTGTGTTAGTTTTACGCTTACATCACTACAAAGATTATTTAAGACGAAAGAAAAATAAATTTTGTAAAAGTGTTCTTTATTTTCGACAGGAATACCTTCCATAGTGGAGATGAACTCCTTCTCTCCATCACTGTTTGTGGACAGAACTTTGTAGAACCTCTTCAGCTTCGCATTTCGACTGTAGTTCTGTAAACACACACACACACACAAACACACACAAACACACACACACACACACACACACACACACACACACACACACACACACACACACACACACACACACACACACACCGAGACATAATTTATTAAAAATTTAAATTAGTAAAAATGGGGTCATAATGATTGCCCCAAAACTAACAAAGAATTGCTACAGAGGGCAACGATGCTGTCAGAGGAGAATAAAAAGTATTAAAGGAGAGAAAAATCCTACCTGCATTGAAAGACTCCAGCTGTGGAAGTTGGGCGTGATGTTTTCATCAGACAGAGACTGCAGCAGATCTCTGGGAAAACCACGGAACAAACGACTGGACTGGGCCGCTGCAGGATGGATGTAGAGTTTATGTCAGATACTTTCAGTCATACCGGGCCACAGAGGCCGAAGCTTTTTACTGAGGCTCTGAGAAATTAGCCCACATGCCCAATAGGCCGCACAAATAATGGAATAATAAAAAAAACTGGACGGGTTTCCCCATCTGATTCCTAAATCTGAATTTAAATTGATCTAAATGTATTTGTGTATTTTAATGATGCTGTCATGTTGACTTTGATGTCCTTGCTCCTGGAAAACACCTTTAATTCCCTATGTGTTTGAATTGTGATATACAAATAGAGCTACCTTGGCTTTTCCGTTTCTCTTCTTACTTTAACTCTATGCTAAAAGATCGGATTGGGACTCCGTATCGGCAGGTACTAAAAATCAAATGGCTCAGACTTGGATTGTGGGAAGGGAACATCCCTGGTTTATACAAACTAGATTTGGCTTTGATGAGAATACAAAGGAAATCACACAAGTGTATCTGATGCTTTGGTGTAAACACCACTACGTGCCAGAGCCACCAGGCCGTGACAGCGCTGATACGTTTCTGTGGACCTTCTAAGTCAGGGGTACTCCTATTGAGTGCCACTGCTCTAGGTGATTTCTCTGCTTTCCCAACATCCCACAGAAACAGACACCTGGTGTGAGTGTGAGGGGCAGAGCCACGGCCTTGGTATTGGTGAGCGTCAGCAGGTTTTTCTTGGCTGTGAGGACAGAGAGCTGCTGGAATCCTTGACAAGTTCCCCAGATAGGGAAGTAGTCCCCAGCATCATTAGCCTGCAAATAAACCAGCGAAGTATTAAAGCATCCTCTTAGGGAAACTGATAAAATGTGTTTATGTGGCGAATTGCTCCTTGATGCAGATTAACAAGCATCTCTTTACAAGTGATGTTACTGGAGCCTGATGGTCACACCTACAGGTCAAAGGTCATACCCTCAGTGCCAAGTTGTAAAAGATTCTGGTAACTCGACCGAACTGGGACGTCTGCAGATCAACGTCTCCGCCTGGCAGCAGCAGCCTGGGAAGCAAAACTTTGTTATTACAAACAAGATGAGGAAACTGGTGTCGTCGAAAGTTGTTCATGAGATTTTCTTGATAAGGCCTTCTTCTTGTCCAAGTTTTAAATACTAAACCTACAGCTGATATTAATAAAAACAGACCAACTCACCCATTTAGTGAGTAGAACAGCTTTGTGTACTCGTCTTCTGTGCGATTGATTCTGAATAATGGAAAAGTGTTTATTAGGGTAAAAGTACATGAATGAGCTGCAACTTTGGTTCACGTTTATTTTAGTTTGTCACAGTAGAAACATTAAAAAGAGAACATGTTAAGGAAGTCCGATAATCTGAAATAGAAAGATAAAATCTTCCCACCACACCAAGCCCTGCACGGTCTCAGGAGGGTGAAGAAGTCTCACTAAGGAGAATTTATGAAATAATCATAAATCGCAACAAGAAGCTTCTACTTTTTAATCAAACATAATATTGTTTTAATGACTGTAAAGCATGATGCTGATGTGAATTGTTGCTTTACATATTATCACATGGATTTTATTAATTATTTTGGCTCTTATTTTAGAAATAAGCTCTCCTCTCATGATCTGAACCTTTAGATCAGGGGTGTCAAAGATGTGGCCCGCGGGCCGGATCCGGCCCGCAAGCGGGTTAAATCCGGCCCGTGAGATGGTTGTGTAAACTTTACTTTCATACTTTACAATGTAGAGTGAAAATAAACTTATCATTGTGAGCAAGTTTTCTCTGTAATGAGTATAAATAAAACAAAGCTGCGCTCAAGGCTCACACAAGAACTTGAATCACATCCTGAAGTTAGCCGCCACTCAGGATGTGACTTCTGATATTGATGTGCTGGTGAAAGCTAAAATATGTAAAGTAAAATGAGTCAAATATACTTTAAGTGCTGCATGAAACTGATCTTGCCATGTGATCTGTAAGCTCTTTGAATCACCAAGGAATGTTTTTTTATTGAATTTTTTTTTTTCAAATTTTCAAGTACACTTCAGGTGTTGTACTTGTACTACACTGTCCTCAGGCTCCAGCCTTGTTTTATATTGATTGAATTAAAACAAAGAAAACAATCTGAAGTTTTTTTTTATTATTATTTACCGGTCCGGTCCACCTGAGACTAGATTTCCCTCAATGTGGCCCCTGAGCTAAAATGAGTTTGACACCCCTGCTTTAGATGTTGTTCTTGTTTTTGCATCTCCTATTTTTGTCCAGTCAAAATGGCAACTGACCTGTCAACCTAAGAAAGCTTAATGTTTCAAAAAGAAAAGTGGATCTGGTAAAACATTTGGTTTGTGGCGGATTAGGAGGGTCTTCTGTCTTACCGGACGGGAACGACTCTGGCTCCGGCGCTCTCCAGGAACTTCACGTAGGAGGCAGCGATGTACGAAGAGCCACGAGCAAACGAATCATCTGGGAGATTTTCTTGTGCCAACACACCTGATAAGGGAACACCATTACTCTAAATCTGCTCAAAGAGATTATTGTATTTCTGGTTTTAACTCAAAAGTTCCTCAGCAGAAAAACTAAAGATTTTTAATGATAAATATGAAATAATCCCATAAACAATCATAAAGTCCGCAATTAAATAATTATTGAAAAAAGATATAAAAGTCCTCCAGACATGTGCTGTAATTGTAGCTGTGTCATAGAAAGCGTATCTTTGCATCATGTTTGAGATCATTTCAGCACCAGAAAAACATATGATAAACTGTTTTACTCCATTGGCCCCAGAGCAAGCTGATAGGTCATCAGACACAAACACTCAGTGTTAACGCAGTGAGTGTCTTTTCTGTAAGTGGAGCCAAAGCCACACTGATGCCACCTCAGGTGAATAATCACAGCTGATGCTGATGACCATAACCTGTTGAGTCATGCCTGCACCTCAGACCACGAAGATAAAAGCTGGTTATTACTCAGAACACCATACTAGTCACTGTTTTCAAAAATAAGACCAAACAGATCATCTGCACCCTCTGCAGAGCAGCTAGACTCAACAAAACACATTTCTAGTTTACTGCAGGTTGGCTGCCTGCATGCTGCACTGCAGCTGTGCAGCAAGAAGGTCGCAGGTTCAAATCCTGGCCGCAGCCCTTCTGTGTGGAGTTGTCATGTTTTCGTGAGAGGGTAGTGTAGGTCCCTCCCGCAGACCAAAAACATGCATGTCAGGTTAAATGTGAATAAACTAAACCAAACAGGAACTCTGAAGACGATGAAAGATGAAAAACAACTCAAAACTAAAAAGTTAAAGGTGTTTTTTTCTTATCTGTTATATTCAGAAGTGGCTGAGCAAAGGTTTAGAGGCATCTTCATCCATTAAACAGAGGTTATCACTAAACACCCAGAACAAAAAGGTTTACGGTGAAAATAAGTTAAAATGATCAGATGAAAAGAACAAATATGTAATCCATTACAAGCTCACAGCCCTAAAGTTACATTGCAACCACAGAAGAAGAGAAAATGTTGGAAATTAAAGAAATACATTTTCTTTATAAATGTTTAACAGGCTCCAAGCAACATTCTGGGTCCTGTTTCGACATTCCTGATGGGCAGAATCCAGCTGAGATGAAAGAACTAAAAACTCCTTTAATAGAACCAGTTCAGTTTAGTTAGCTTGGCCTAAAAACAGCTGACATGTTCTCAATGTCTGAGGCCCATCTGTTTATTATAGAGGACGCCATTGTTCCCAGAAGGAACATATACTCATCATGTGGGTTACCCGTTAGGATACCATGGTTTTAGTCAGAACCCTTCCTGTTTTAGTCACAATCACAGCCTCAAGGGCTCCAAATGACAAAAGGTGCACACATCTCTGAAACAGTCTCAATTTAACTTCACCAGCTGAGCCTTTTCCAGTTTCAGGTTTCTGCTCCCGAACACCTGAATGAATAAGTGATCCTCTGCATCAGGTTCAGTTCAGCAGAACCTCTCAGGTGTGTTGGAGCTGAGGAACATCTAAAACTTGCAGGATGGAGCTCCAAAAGCTGGTCACACTGTAACGTGACTTAACCTAACAAAGAATATTTCGATTCAGGCCAGTTTCATCAAACTCACTCCTGCTTGATCAAAAAAGCAGCGCGCGCGCACACACACGTTTTCTAGAGCGTTCCTGAAAACGAATCGGGAGCCCCAATAATCCATCCATCTTTCTGCAGCAGAAACAGAACCGGTTGTTTACCGATGATGGGTCGGTGGTTGAGCGGCAGGATCCTGGCCGCCGAGCACAGAGGCGCTCCGCTCCACATGCAGGCGGCCAGAACCAGCAGCACCGATGCAGCCATGGTCCAGAACTCAGGGCAGATCCAGAACCAGAGGGTGACTGACGGAGGACAGACAAGGTCCAGCTAGAGAGGAACGATGATGCTGAGCTGCTTCTGTCCGCCTCCGTGACTCTACCTGCGTCAGAGCACCACGTGATGAAGCACGGTCCACTAAGTCCAGGTGCGGAATGTTCCAGCTTCCTGTCAAGCCCAAAAATGCACAACCCATTACTGCCGTATAGAATTAAATATGAACAGATGAATGACTTCACATGATTTATGTCAAAGCTAAACAATTACAACGAAACTTTAAATATGGATGAATTCAATTCAATAAACCACATCTAAAATTAAACCTACAAATGTTAAATCATAACAGATCATTTTGTATAGACTCAGTTACACATTTAAAAGATATACTTGAATATTTTAATTTCAGTTTAAGGAATTATTAAAATAGATAGGTCTAATCATAAAAAGTTAATCCCAAATAGGTTAAGCCTAAATATTTAAATTCAGCTCTAAATATATAGTCAAACCTAAACACTTCGATGCTATTGTGAAAATGTTCAAATAAAATCAGGTGTAAAGATTTAGATTCAGATCTAAATCTATATATGAAGTAAAAATCTACCACTTCAATTTTAGATCTGAATTGTTATATTAAATGTAAAAATACAATTAAATTTCATTTAATATTTTAAATTAAACCTAATTTAAATATAGTTTTTTAAATATAGTTAAACCCCAAAAATGTAAGTTTTGAAAGCAAAACAAAACAAAAAAAAAATAAATAAATAAAACATTCCGGTTAAAAAGTTCAACCTACAGATTTCTGGCTTCACAGTTGAGTAAAATATTAAATCCCCATATAAAAAGAAACAATATAAATATGATTTTGTTTCATCTAAGTTACATCTAAAATAATCATTATCAAACACTTTTGATAATGAGGACAAACAGCCATTTTTACCGCAGTTTTGCTCAAAAACATCAGTTCAGTCCCTGTGATCCACTTGCTGTTTACCTCCTCTCTCCCTCCTCTCCTGTGGGTTGGAACCCGCACCTTCGCGCACCGGTGTGACGTCATCAGCATTCTGCTCGGTTCCGTAACCACACTCGGTTCCGTGTTTGAAATGTGTTTCCCTACCGCTCCGCATGGAAGCGGCAAAATAACGTTTAGTGCTCATAACAAGCAGATTATCAGCGCTTTGCTCATAAAACAGAAGACCTGCAGGCCTCTGTGAGTTTAAACATCCTGATACTGTTCAGGTGTAAACATTGTGCTCCATGTTTGAACTCAGAAGATGCTTCTTGATGCCACAGATTTGTGATGATTTAGCTTGTTTCTTTAGTTTACTCCAGAATAAGAGATTAAATTATTACAAAAGCAGTTCAGTGTAGTTAAATTAGTCATTCAGAAGATTCTAACATGCTGCAGTGTGTGTGTGTGTGTGTGTGTGTGTGTGTGTGTGTGTGTGTGTGTGTGTGTGTGTGTGTGTGTGTGTGTGTCACGTTACACATATAGGACTGCATGAGACTGCATGGTTTCATCAAATCCATGCATCTTATTTCTTGGCTGAAGTAATGGCTCAGGAAAATAACTTATATTTCATAAATAATGACGTCTCTGCATGATAACGTTTTATCTTATATTGGACCTATCTTTGGTCTGGGAGGTGTAACTTATCATGATGCAAGCCTTTTAAAACATGTTAAAATGTTACAAGAGGAGATAAATGCATGAATTTAAAGTTCATGTTTGGAGACCAACCTTCACAGTTTGGAGGCTCACACTGGTGAGGAGACACCGTTAGTTCTAGCAACACCTGGGCTCCCAAGGCCTGTTCTGACAGGATGGACATTATGAGACCCTTAAGGATTCCAGCTGGATGATTGGAGGATTATTTTGGAGGATTGGAATGAACAAACTGATTTCAGTGGTGAAGGGTTAAAGGTATTGGCTCGGCATTAAAATTGTAGAAATGCAAAATAACTACACTTTACCATCTATATAAACATGTACTGGGTTCAGTTTTTTATTTTGTTAAGGACTTTTGTCATAAATCATTGCAGAAAATCCAAATCCTCTCCTCCAGTGTGTTCCGCATACGTCACTCCAGCACGTAAAACAAGGTATAGCTGCTGATGCTAGTATTGTGAATCACTGTTATTTGTTTACTTTCATGCTCCTAATTATTACGTAAATTGCGTTTACAGCTGCAGCAAAAGGTCTGAGCCATGTGTCCGTGTCCTACACGCATTTTTAAATAACAGGTCTGATCTAAAATAATAACCTACATCTATAAATCCATCTAGAACTGCACCGCTAATTCTGGACTCCAGACGAGTCCCGTTAACATGACTGCAGCAAAACTGCTATCCGTGTTCGCTCCGGAAAAAACAAGTCCTTTGGGAAAGCTATGACACACACACACACACACACACACACACACACACACACACACACACACACACACACACACACACAATCTAAAAGATGATCTCTATATTTCAACATTAGAACCTCTATGACATCCTGGATTTGTGCAAACAACAAATTGAGCGAAGGAGTTACTCCAGCATCAGGAAGATTTATTCTGGTAAATTGTCGGTTAAATATTTTCCAGAGTTATATCAATAAATACACACAGCAGTAAAACTGTAGATTACCGAACTATATTGGGACACTTGATGGAGCTAAGACCAGCTGAGAACTTGTCAGCTTAGAGCTCCCAGTGGAGCACAGAAATGAAATATTTAAGAAAAGTAAACAAACTGTACCGATTTTGGTTCTGAAGATAAACAGAGTCCTCCTCTATGTCCAAATCTGGTCGCAGGCCTTCTGAGTCAAACGGTCTAAAACATGTCTGCACCTCTGGTAGTGATATCCAGCTGGCGGGGTCGGAGTTCGGTTGAACATCTCCGGTAATCCAATATCCGTTCTCGTCGCCGTATCCCAGAGAAAAACAAATCTGACCGACTAGTAGAGGCTTCAGAAGCTACATCTGACTGATGACACATTGTTCTCTGCTATAACGCTAACGCAGAAACAGCGGAGCCAGGCGTTGTTTACTACAGTTGTTTCAGCAGAGCTCCATGTGAAACGTCACCAGCTGCCCAGGGCTTTGACCGGAAGTTAGTTTCTGTTTTTCCCGCGCCGGTCACAAACATCAGATTTTCTTACATTCAAAACTTCAGCTCGCTGTGCACATATGCGCTGACAGCGAGCTGCGCTGAGCAGTGTCCAGCTCAGATGTTCAGATGGGAATCCTTTCTTGAGTGATTTAGCTACATCTGCGATGTGTGTAACGAATAAAATGTCAGATCGTCTGCATGCGTCGGGGTAATTCTTTCTATTCTTTCTCCGTCAAAATAAACGGTCAAATACGGGAACTGTCCGGTCAACACAAGCCCTGCTTTTAACTGTTCTGTTTTCTTGTGAAAATTGTTGCAAAGAGATATAATTAAACTTGATTAACACCAGAGCCAGACGCACCGCGCCGTTATCTCCGTCGCTGTAAATGAGGGAAAACAAATTGATTGGATCCTTTTCTGACCTTCCCCACCTACAAAGTTTAATTACAACGATCAAACGTGACAGAGCCTGGATTTGTATTCTGAACAGTCTAAACATGTTTTAAAAAGAAACGTATGACAAAAGTGGCACCTGCTCAGTAAAACCACCATCAGGGTGAAAAATATCAAAATATTGTAGGCAGAGACAGGCTACAACTTCTGGATCCACTTTATATAAATCATTTTATTGATTATCTTTTTATGAAAGATAACTTTGACGTACACGAGCGACCGGTACTGGCTGCTGTCACCTGTTGTGAGCAGCGCTCTGCTGTCTGAGGGTAGGCCCCCCCCATGTTTTTGCATATTCATTCATCCTGCAGCTCTGCTCAAATGATCAATGACATTCATATTTAAACTCTCACATTTTTATTTCTTCAAGCTTTCATTTTTGTATTTTCTTTTTGCATTTCCCCTGAGAGACAGCTTCCCTCACCTGCATAATAAAGTCAGAGTGCAGTAAATGGGAAAAGCTGAGAGACTGTGGAAAGGAGAGATATGCTTGAGGAAATAAAACTAGAAGGAAATTACAAAGGCAATTGTAAATTAAAGTGGGGTGAGAACAAAATGCATGCAGGGAAAGACAAAGGATGTCAGTAATTAAAAGGGTCAATGTGTCATTTTGAATTTTCCATTCACTATTGATCACTCCAGAGGTTTGTAGCTCCATAGTTGTTGTGCATGTTCAGAATTATCATTATTTAAATGTTGCCACGCTCTGAAAGAGCATTTGAAGTGCCCCTTTAAACACGTGCAGATAAATATATCTTAGTTTAATGAATGATGAGTCGAAGCCCAGAGATATCTATGAGACTGAACGTGTTCCTTTTGTGTTTGATTGAGTCAGCGCTTTGCGTTGCAGGTAGAGAAGCTGCAATGTCATCAATTGACCACAAGAGGTCACAACTCTCCAGCAAACGGTCAACAGCAGGCAGACGTGTTCTCGTGTGTACAGCTAGTGTGTACAGCTGTGTTTATGTGAGGCACAATTCAAACTAGCCTAATTATGGTGACATGTTATTTTATTAAATGTGTTTTGGATGTCCTTGTGTTTGTTTGAAAAATGATTTCTGCTCCCTCTGGAGGAAACATCTGGCCTGATGCATCTCTAGTAGGCTGGTGACATAATAAAGGACATGGACAAGACGTCTTCTGTCCTCTGGGAGATGGCCCTGTCTGTACTCAGGGACTAAAAATGAGAAGCAAACTGCTTTAAAGGAGCACTAATCACTTTAAGCTATTGCTTGCAAACTGTTTTCAGTGGTTCTTGAGCCATAAAAGTCAGCAGCTTCACATTGGACACCACTCTGTAGCCCTCTGCTGACCAGAAACCACACTTAACAGTTTAGTGGTTCTGGTGAGAGCACCAGTGGGAGGTCTGCTTAATGGCTGTTAGCTGTTTACAGTACTGGGTGCTCATAGAAAGGCTAGCAATTAGCTTTTTCTGTTCAACGAATGTAAAAAATAAAAACAAATGAATAAATAAATAAACCTTTCCAGAAGGAAAAATTAAAAATGCTGTTTGGATTTAACTTTCTGTGTCTTAAACTTATTTTGCTTGTCAAACAAATTGTTCTGTGAGACAAACTGAGAAACGTTCATGATTTGTCTGCGTGGACATCCATAGATCATTACCTTTCCGAGCTTCTGGAAGGACAGTATGGATCCACAGCAGGCTGGGTCTTTAGCCAGTCTGCTTGGAAAATCAACAGCACAGTTCAACAGAAAGTTGTCAAGGGTCGTCAGAAACGCCATGGGGGTAAGATAAGTCGTTAGAAATAACAACAAAGTTGCTGTTTGCAACATTGATGCTTGAACTTCACCTGCTTGACTTTTCTTAAACTTCCTCATATACTTGAATTTTTTCTGATGCTAAAAGGTTTCTGGTATCATCATCAACATCTCGATCTTAACAATATTGTACCAAGGGTCAAAAGGCAGCAACGAACAGCAAAAAATGCATTCATTTACTGTACTCAGAATTGGGAGCTTCTCCTCCACAGCTGAGATGATTGAGGCATGTGGTTGTGGTGGAGGGGCTGTGGACATGCAGGAGACCCCAGGACACACTGGAGGCTTTTGAATGCCTGTGGCAAAGCCGATGGGGAGAGGATGGTCAGGGCTGTTTTTCTTCTTCTGAGAACATGTTGCATATACGTTGCTATTGTGAGACTTGACTCAACATCTTACTTTAATTCCCAGTTTCACATGTTCGTCGATCAGGAGGTTTTATAGTTGAAGTCGGTGTCTGAAGTTCCAGAACAACCTGACTCGTCGTGTCAAGGTCGGTGGGTTTGGGCTGAAAGGAAGCACGCTTCTTAGGAACTGATTGTTGACATCATGTGCATACTTGTCTCTGACCTTTATCGTCACCTGCAGTCAGACTCATCACCATGGTAACTGAAAAACTGGAAGATGAGCTTCCTCTGCTGCCGTTGCACACACCACACGACCCATGGACCAGGCCATCTCAGCGCTGATGATCTTTAGTTGGCCTTGCCTGAGTTTTTTCTCCACAACCGGCCAACTAACAGAACTTTTAATCAATTCTGTGGAGTCAGACATGAAAGATCTTTCAGGCAAATACTTTTGCCTGAAAGAGCGAGAGGGCGGAGCTGCTAACACACACACACACACACACACACACACACACACACACACACACACACACACACACACACACACACACACACAACACAATGACCTGCTCTTTAAATCATTAAATATGTTGCATCCAGTCATTGTGCAACCAGTGACTAAGATGATCATATCAATGAAATTTAACTTCAAACTGTCTCGTAATGATTTAACCAAATGCACTGAGACAGATTCTGCACAGAAAGCTACAAAATCCTGAATTCAGATTTGTTCAAACTTTTTATTTTACATTCAGGCACCTGCAGGTGAAGCCTCTAAACGGAACGTTTATATTCACATCTGCTCTTTTCAGGCCCTGAGGCGGTTTAGCTTTCAGCTGAACACTGTCATCAGTCGCCAAACATTGGACTGGAGGTGTTGGTGTTTTATCTCCTCATCTGTAATTTATAGTACAACAAAACCCTGCAGGGACTGGATTAGAGAGTCGGCAGGAGGGGAGAGAACGTAACTGTGGAGGATTGTTGTACCTTGGTTTGTTGGAAAGCCTGATTAGTCACCCTGGGGTAGAACTAGGAAGGATTAAATAAACACAGCTAAACATTCCTGTTGGAATGTGGATGTAATTCCTCATGAATATGTGACCAGGCTGGGGATCAGTATGAGGGGGAGGAGCCAGGCTGTTGTGGCTGCATTTGGCTTTTCCATACGTTTCTTAGGCTCTGGCAGTGAAAGAGATGTAAAACTGGCTGATTTGTGTAGTTTTCTCCTGATTAATGTTGGAAAGAAATCCACAAAACAACGGACACCAAGAGAACTTGTATGGAATTATGTGTCCTTTTTGGGTTGTGCACATCTGCTGTCACAGATGCATGACCCTTTCAGGTTCCACATCGTGGTAAATGTGAGTACACAGAGTGTCGGATGATAAATTATTCAATGAAACTACAATGTTTTCCAAAAAGATCCTATGAAAAAAAAAAATCTTAATTTGAAACAAGTTTATTGCTGGACTTCCTGGTTTGACTTCCTTATTTCTACATTTCAGCTGAAGTTTAGATGCTTTTTTTAATCTTCTTTTATCGTCTTCTATGACGTCCGTGCGTTTAAACCCATCTGAAATGTAATATCACAATGGTGATTTCTGTTTCTTCTCACATCAGAACAACGTGAACATTATCATTCAACAGACACTAAATTTGACGACCTTGCCCAAAAATCCATTAGAGCTCCACTTCATCCTGGAGAGAGAAAAACTCCAACCTCACGTCTCGTTTGATGGTTCGGCTCTATTTGTCTCCCCTTCAGTAACTTTAGGTTCCTGAAATGATTTTATTTTATTTCACCCTCGACTGCTCTGCTTTATCATTTTGTTCATGCACTCCCTGAATTCATATATTTCTTGATGTCTTGTGCATCATTACACTTTTCTCCAGATTTCACACTGATGGATCTGGACTCTGGAAACTCAGAGACAGGCTGGAAAGAGAAATGTTCTGGAACAACAGTCCATGAGTGCAGATTAAAAGTGCAACAGTGAGTATATAAGTGACAAAGTAGTGGAGATGACATGGATTATCTTCATAAAAGAACTCTGGTTGTTAAATGAACCCTGATCTGCAGGAGGGATACTATTTGGGGGAGATGAAGCTAATTAAGGGAGAGAGGCAGTTTTTTTTTGGGGGGGGGGGGGGGGGGGGGGATGAATGGAAGAAGGAAAAGTGAGCAGAGTGGAAGTGAGAGGGAGTAACGAGGAGAGGGAGCTTTGGTGCCGCAGCGGGACTGAGTGTCACAACTGTCAGCGAGGTCTATGTTGGCGGGAGCAGCAGCACCGGACGTTTCACCGACTACCGGCGGTGGGGGGGAGAGAACAAAGCTGAACGCAGGGATCAGTCAGGGTGAATCCACCGGACAGGATCTACCTCTGCCCTCCTCTTCATCAACTCGACCTACCTGCTGGTCCTCAGCAGCATGCCCGGCTGGCGGCGGAATCTCGCCTTTTGCCTTCAACGGATGCACGAGGAAGGTAGGAGAAAGCAAAACAAATCAATGCGCGTGTGTTTCTGCGCTGAGTGGACGTGTGCGCGCTCCGTGCGTCCTGTTTGAACAGATGTGTGCCAGGATGTGGGCAGCTGGTTCAGGAGACACTTTGGTTCTTTGTGCTTCATGTGTTTGGAGTTGATTCTGCATCGGTGCGCGCGCGCACTTGCATGTATGTGGTCTGTGATTGGAGCTGAGGCACCTGCAGCTCCAGTGTGTGTGTGTTCGTATATGTGTGCACGAACATGCTCGATCTGTTGTAGCCGCGCGCTGTGCGCACACGTGTCAGCTTGGGTTTGTTCCGCTGCCTCAGCAAAGGCTGTGTGAGGCTACAGATGCTGACAGGTCATGGTGCTTACGCGTGCGCGTTAGTGCGTGCTTCTGTGCGCAACAGAGAAGAGCTGAGAGTCACTGACGCACACGCACACGGATGACTATGTTTGGCCTGCAGCAGGAGCAAGGGGTGGGGGTGGACAGTGATGGTTCCGGTCAGCTTCAGCGTGCACGTGAGCGTGCCAGAGTAATTGTGTCTGTGTGGAGATGAAAAATCGGCATTTGCAGGAAGGCACCGGAAATGGAATTTTCTACTTCGATTTGTGTTTTTGTTTTGGTATTTTTTTCAACTGTGTGGAAAAAATAGAAATCTGAAAAAAAATGTAAATAAAATTAAATAAATAAATAAATCATTAAAGAGCGAGTAACGCCTAAATTAACTTTTTTATTTTTTGCTGATAACCTATATAGATGAGTGTCTAATAGTGCAGTACACATGTGTAATCATTAGTGGCAGTTTAGTGCATCTTACTTTAAGTTTAATATTTCAGCCCAAAACCATAATGGGCTCGACACACGGGAGGCAACATTGCCTCTCCTCCATTCATTTTCAATGAGACATGCGCGACGAAGCGATAATCGCGGGTCTCCCTCCTACTAAGCGAAACGCGAAAAACGTGTGTGTGAAATTTTGCGCTCGTGCACGTGTCGTGCACAGGCGACCCAGCGACGCGATCCCAGAAAGTTGAAACATTTTAAACTTTTCATCGCTGTCACTCGGACGAGGACCAATCAACGGAGGTTTCATTCACTGACCAATGAGCGGACAGGATGCTCCTAAACCTCTGAGCAAACATGGAGGAGAAGTTTATTATTATTATGTTCTATATAGTAAAAACACAAGTAATGGGCTCGACACACGGGAGGCGATCCGCGGCAGCGGCAAAGCCGTCTACGTGTTCTGTTCCATTGCGAAATCGAAACATCCGTTGTTTTGTTTGGCTGTGTCAGGTTGGAGGGAATTAAGGTTAAGCTGTTCAGAGTTTAAAAAAAGCGATAGATATGATGTTTCACAAGGTGCTGCTAGAGTTATGTGAAATCTTACTTCCGATTTTACTATATAAAACATATTAATAATAAACTTCTCCTCCATATTTGCTTGGAGATGTACGGAGCATCCTGTCCGCTCATTGGTCAGTGAATGAAACCTCCGTTGATTGGTCCTCGTCCGAGCGACAGCGATGAAAAGTTGAAAATGATTCAACTTTCTGGGATCGCGTCGCTGGGTCACCTGTGCACGACACGTGCACGAGCGTAAAATGTCATACACACGTTTTCGTGTTTCGGTTAGTAGGAGGGAGACCAGCGATTATCGCTTTGTCGCGCATGTCTCATTGAAAATGAATGGAGGAGAGGCGATGTCGCATCCCGTGTGTCGAGCCCATTAGAGTTCATACTTGTTTAATTATTTATTTTAATTCTGGTGCCTGTTAGCAACAGAAACACATCCTCACGTGCTTGTCGATATCATAACCTGTATATGGAGACCTGACTGTATTAATAAGTAAAGGTTAACAGCTGTAGCTTTAGTGTGCTCATAGGAAACGTGACAAAAAACACAAACCACATTCCTCTTTATGGCCTATATAGTTATCATCAACGTTACATGATTTAAAGAATACATGTGACCAACTAACATTTTGCATTCAACCACCAGATGTTTGGATCAAAATGTGAACCAATCAGTACTTAGATCAGGTGAGAGCCAGGCGTTCCCCGTCATCCCCTAGGTTTTGCAGCCGATGGAGAGCAACTGCAGCGCCTTGCTCCAAAATCTGCAGCTGCCTTGATCTCACAAGGTTATCGTTGCCTACGTAGGCATGACGTCAGAGCAAGTCGACGTCAAGTCGGACACAAATCTAACCGGCATGCACTGCGCGCCGATCACTGGTGATCTAATCTGCGCAGAACTGGCTCATCTCGATCACGGCCAAAGTTATGTTCAGTTGAGCAGGGCAGAGCCAAAAATGTTGTTGGAAAAGGTGTGGCACCGGAGGGCGGGGTTTACTGGCGTCAGAAAGGTGTACCTTCTGAATCAGAAAATCAGAAATAATCATTAAAACATGTTTTTTTTTCAGCAAACTTGGTCATTACCATCTAACCACCTCATGCATGGTTGTGTTGGATTACTAAACCTACATATGTCAGAGGGAAAGAATTAAAGTAAGTTTAATCTGATTCAGTCTAAACACACACATTTGAGGAACAGGAGGAACCATAAATTTAGGAGTGATGTGTGATTCATCCCTAGATTCAGACAGCCTCCAGCTGTTCTTTAATGAAAACTTAGTTTTATCAGAAGATGCAGAAAGTGGTGTTATTGACCTCAGTGAAGGTATTTTTATGGATGTAATACATACTTCATCTGTCTGGAGAAAAGTGGAACCAAAAACAAGATGTGCAGTTTGATGCAGATGACCACAGTGTTCTGCAATAGCATGCATACAAGGGCCAGCAGATCCATACATCTCATTCCCTCGCTGAAAGAGAGACAACGGATTATACAGCGAGACAAAAGCCAGGCCCATCCATCATGATGATGTTGAGGAAAAACCTAAAGAAACAAATGACAATAGTGTCCATGATCTGCATAAAATATAGTGTGTGTGTGTGTGTGTGGGGGGGGGTATCTGAATTGGAGAGTGACAAAAAAGCCACTGAAAAGAGCAGTGGACAGGAAGCCATAAGATCGGAGAGATAAACCCAAGCAGGGTTTGAGCGGAGAGATGGAAGGCTGCTTTCTGCTCCTATCAGCGGAAAACGAAGATCCCATTAATCAGGAGTAAAGGAGATCAAATAATGAGCTTGTTAAGGCAGAGGAAGCCTCCATCTCTGAGCGAGTAATAAACTTTAGTGTGACTTTGCTTTAACATGAAACCCTTTAAAGACTTATTTCTATTTTCATCACTCAGAGATCGAGTGGATGAAGATAAGCAGAAGGTCAGAGGACTTCAGAAAGACAACTTCAAAAACGAAAACTTACCGGTCCATGCCTAATCACTCCGACACACACACACTAGGGCTGCAACAACGATTCAATACAATCGGTAAAAATCCACCGCAACACATTTAGTCATTGATTCATTGTGTTGTGCACCTTTATTTTGTGTCGTGCAACCTTAATGTACCAGCCAATTTGTGCAGCTCATCTGTAGGCGGCAACAGAGCAGACCGAGGCAGATCAGAACGAGAGAAGAATGTGTCGCATGTGTGATGAAAATAACTAATTTTAGATGTAGCACTCATGCAACATCTTTTCAAGTTACTTTTGTTCCCAAGAACTTTATCGAACAAAGAAAAGTTATTGTTATTGTGTCTTTTATTGGCACACAAAGTGCTAATGTAGGTGCTGTGGAGGAAAACAGAAACCAGCAAAGACACAAAGGCAGAAACAGTCCAACGTTTGTGATCAAAAGTGTAACTACGGGCAGATTAGCTAACACTAGCAGGTATAGCAGGCTCACGATCAAGTGGGGTTACGATAAAACACAATGGTCATGAAACTAAGATCTAAACTCTACAAGCAGAAGAAAAGTCCCCACCATCCTGTTTCTTAGCTGTCTCCAACGCTACGGAGTAGAACCGCTGCAGTCAGGTTGCTGCTTCAAGTCTGCCCTGCTGCTGCAGGTTTATGGCAAGCCACTGTAGCATGTAGTTCACAGACATGTTTTTCTTTGAACATAAATTAAAACTGGATTATTGCTATCCTGTACATAATAGATGTGTCAATACTACATTTTTAGCATAGAAATGAAATGTTAGCATTTCCAGTAACTTACTACTGAACATGTTAATGAAATACATTAAATTTTAGTGATCACAGTTTACCTATGGATGTATTTCAGTGATAGCATGCTGTTTTCCACAATATAGAACTGTTTTCTAATCATGTTTTGTTGTTAAGTAAAGGAAGGAGAGAAAACAAATTTCTCTAGCAGTTTTTAAATTCTTGTGTTTAGATGCAAATTGCTGCTAAAGATGGGATCAGGTTCTATTTTTGCCACAAGCCGCTTCTGGGAGACGTCCATTTCTGAAGTTAACATAGGACTAGACAGATAATCACACACTGTTTCAGTGTAAAATCCCCAATAATATTCAAAATAAAAGTACTGCAGCCATGCAATTTCATATATATGAAGTTTACATGTGACCCAATAGGTTATTTAGTATCGTTCTAGAAGCGCAGCAGAGTCTTTTCGTGGCTTTTTTCCGGTAGTGGGGAGGAACAACCTTATATATGACATCAAAAAGAGATAGCAATGCGATTTCCTTCTTATTGGTTCAATGACCTATTGCATAAACAAACTATGATCTGAACTCTCGAGGGACCTTGGGATCTTACAAGTCCAATGAAGAGCACAACGAGGAAACTGTGCTGCTGCCAAGACTCTCCCGGTGTAAAAAGGACCACTTTGATGTTCGCGAGTAAACTGTTCTGCTGCCGCTTCGCACCACCGATGCTTCCAGTGTGAAACCGGGGTCAGAGCTAAATAGTCTGTCTGAAGGACAAAAGATTCAACATTTTTTTTCCTTTTTCTGAGATGTGTAGAGGGTTTACTTCAGCACCAAATGTCAGCACACAACCCAAGGTTTCATTAAGTTTGTCCCAGTGGTGTTCCCGTACTGCGGGGTACAAGGAGCCATGGGTGATTACCTGTCAGACTGTCAACCAGGTGAACAGGAAGTTTGATTTGTTGTAAAAGGATAGCAGCTCTAGATTGCTGAATTCTCACAGATCAGTCATCTCCATGAAAATGCTCCAAATAACACTCCCAGGTTTGTTATTTTTTCATGTATTTAATAAGGTAAATGCATTAGACTTGGGAAGTTAACGATGGTTCAGTTTCATCCCACAGAAACAGGTAAAACATTGAACATGAGTTTTATGAATAAAATGATCCTGCAATGAGGTCATATTTTTATTACAGCGAAGGTTTGTAAAAAAAAGTTGTTGAAGTTTAGATTGAAGCCTTTTAAACCGTTATCCCTGCAGTCCTGAAGAGCAAAAACTCTTGCATGAACTGTGTTACCGTGGTGACCTGAGTGTGTTTGCATGCATGTGGAAGGCATGTAGCCGTGGGTTAGTGGTGGGCGAGAACGGTAACGGTGCTTCAGTCGTAATAGGATCTGATGATGAGTCATGCAGAGAAAACAACCAACTCTCCCCTCAGCCTCTCTCTTTCTCCCTATCTCTCTCTCTCTCTCTCTCTCTCTCTCTCTCTCTCTCTCTCTCTCTCTCTCTCTCTCTCTCTCTCCCCCTCCAGAATCCCCTGATTCTTTTCCTTCCAGGCTTCCTTTTTAACCTCCCCCTTCTCTCCTTTGCTGTTTCATTGTGTTTCATCCCTCCTGCTTCTCATTTATTTGCCCGTAGTTGTGCTGATTTGCCTCGTTTGCTTCTTTTCGCTCTTCATTTCCCCTTGTTTATTATTTTCCCCACATATTTCCTCTCCCGTTTGGCCTGACTCATAATAAATGTTTTCATCGTTGCCAAAAATGTTGCATTTGATCCTAATTTGTTCTTGCTGTTATTTTTTATCCCTATTTTTCTTTTAATCTCTGCTCCTTCCTTTTCTTTTTTCACACTGATTTGAACTAACGTGTGATCAAGGAGCTTCTGTGGGATTGAGGTAATCCAACCGTGTGTTGAAGCAGAGAAAACAGCTAAAACCTAAAGGACGAGGGCCCTAGAAGCCCAGAGTTGGACACCATTCATCTATGATCCATCTGTTTGGTTGTTCAGTTAAAAAATTCCATGATGGGAAACCTCTCTTTGAGGGACCTTAAAGCGTTCCCAGACCAGACAGGACATAAAATCCTGTGTGCTTTGGGGTCTCCACCCAGTGGATCGTACCTGTGACACCTCCAAAGGCAGGCAGCCATCTTTCCACCACAGATAAGAGTCACAACAATCAGGGAAGAGCTTTTCGTCCTGGCTCAGCTCCGTTAATGATTTTACCCATGCAGACCGGAGTTAGGCTGCATGCTACCATCACCTGCCTTACACACAAAACTAACACAACATACAGTCAGGTTTACTCTCAATAGTTTAAACTATAACCAGGAAATACGGAACATTTTTTCAAACAATTCTGATGATTTGCCGTCTTGTGGACAGCACTAGCTTCATATTTTCTGGGTAAGATGCCTGATGTTCACCTTCTTATATGCAAATGGACATCTGACATTCAAAGACAACAAAGAACCGTTAACACTATTAGCATCAGTCATGACTGTGCTGCCTCCTAACCTCTGATTCAGGGTCCCACCCTGGTTTTACCAACCTGCTCTCTTTTGAACTGGCTCTTGATTAAAATCTGCCTTGCTTTCCTTGAGATGATTGCTCACACGGGTAACCCCCCTGTGAGATTGGATTGTTTGGCTTGTTTTGATTTTTGAGCCTGTAAAGCTTTAGGAGTCATGTTGTTAAATCTCACAAAGCTATTGGTTCTGGCTATTTTCACTTTTCCTCGCTGCAGAGGAATGTTGCTTGCTTTGGCAAACTGGGGTCAGATCTGTGTCCACACCTGTGTGTTATAAAGCACGGTTCCACTTGGATTTGAATGCTTTCTCCTTTTGTTTGGTCCTGATGGTGCTGACCCAAGTCTATAGCTGTTCTCTCATTTTCCATATCACGAAGGTCATCCATTCATCAGTCCCACCTCCTCTCCTCCTGCTTGCATGGTTACAGATAACAGAAGGGATGGCATGTGACAAAAGGATCTTGATGTAATTAGAGCAGGACATCAGGGTGACTCCTGACTGAAAGAACTAACTTATCTTTTCTCCTGACTTTTACTTTTGTGCCTTTATATCTCTTTTCATGCTTCAGCACAACAAAAACTAGACATGGATATGCATATCTACAGTTGATCAAACTCATATTTAAATTTCCACAAAAAAGAAAAGAATAAAATACAAATGTTGTTATTCTCCACTTTGCAAACATGCACTTATTATTTCTATTTCCTATCTAAATATTGCCTGTTTAGATGATGGTGTTTTAAAAATCTCACGTGGTAGAAGAAGGGCAAAACCCATTGGCAATGTATGCCAGCCATGAAAAATTATGTCTTTAGTATTTTTACATTCTTAAATTCTGTTGTGCAGAAAATGGCCATTTTTTTGATGGAAATTCAATTTTGGAGGATTAGTGTTCCTGAAATTAAAATCTATTCACTCTGTTTTTGAACTTGCAGGTTCCCATGGGCTATTTCATCTATGTTTGCCCTGACTGAGTAAAAAAAAAAGCATATTAATGTGGTGTCTACAAAACTGATAGCTGAATGTTTCAGAATAAGTCTGATTATTATTCTAAAAAGACTTAACTCATTCACTGGCAGCTGTTTCCTGATCACTAACGGCCTTCGCTGCCAGCGTTTCTCACCGTTTTTACAGTTTTTTTAAGAGTCACAGAACGTTGCGCGCTAGCATGATGTCGACGCCAAAGCAACCAAAACAAAGAGGAGACTCATCTCTTACATCAGGAAGAATCCGTGTGTTTCGAGCGTTATCCGTTCTTTCATGATCCATTGTCGATTTGTGATCGGGAGACGCTGTTCCAGTTCGCGCCTCACTTTTTTTACAGGAATGGCCCAAAACGATCTCCTAACACATGGATGTGTTGCTTCCTGATCATGTGATCTGTGACGTATGCGGATGAAGATCGGTTTCAGGGCTGAGATGTTTGTTCTCTCAGCGCAGGGGCTCGTTCCGACGCTCAAACAGTAAAAAAAATGCAAATGACGACTTTAGTCATCATTTGCAGTGAACGGTTGGATCTAAAATGACAACTTTAGTCATCAGTGGCAGTGAATGAGTTAATGTTAGGTGTTTTTACGACAGTGGCTGATTCTGTTTTTGCTTCTACACTCATTGGTTTTACAGCTCAACTCTCCCTCCTTCTGACACAGTGTTATCAGATAAATCTTCAGCTACAAAGAAATGTTTTCAAGACGTGCGTCCTGTAGAGTGATTTTTTCTGTGTTTGTGACATCACAGCTCTTCCTAATGTTGATTAGCTGCTCTCATACATATCACCTGAAAATAATTTGGTTTGTATAGACTTTTCATTCCCAGTCTATTTGTTTTGACGTCTGTGTGCTTCGTTACCTGCTAGCAGAGCAAATCATTTAACCTGAGCAGGATGTTTTATTTGTGCCACTGCTCTTTTGTCCTCACCTCTTCACAAATCTAAAAGCCCAGAGACGTTGCTGCATGACCACCTTCTGCCTGATCCACCTATCTGTACTAACTTCTTCTCTATGAGCTGCTACATCCACATCACGTCTTCATTTCATCCTTTCACATCCTGCTCCCTTTACTTATCAGACCATCATTTTTCCATCATGAAGTGATTTCCTTTCAGTTTGCAGCCCCTCTGCACCTCATAGCATCATAATGAACTCTCCTACAGCAGAGTAGCACACTTTATATAGTAATTATATTGTAGCACATAAAATAAAAGCTGGTGAATGATGATTAAATAAATGATGTGGAGACAGCTGAAGGCAGTGGAAAGCGGCTGAAGTTAAATAAAGAAAAGGATTAGTAGTGACCAAGCAAAAACAACTGTTTCGGTGTCCTGCTCTTCCCATCTAGGAGCTCTTGGGTTTAGGTGATCCAGAATGGTGGGAGTGCTCAGTCTGTAGGTGGGGGCTCGAGGGTTTGGAACAGGACTTACAAGGCATTCATTTCTGCTAGAGACCACTGCACATGTATTGATTAAAGGAGTGCACCACACCTTTTAGTTCATTCAATGCTTTCATCAGGTGTTTAGGGCTAAACTGCTCCATCAGGCGGTTGACCTGTAAATTAAAAGGTTCGTATGTATTTTCAGGGAATTTTCATCTGGAGTAAACAAATGGAAGTAAGAAGAATTTTCAGTTCAACTAACAAACTAAAGTGGAGCAAAAATGTTTGGTGAATTAAACAAGAAATAAATGAAAGGAAAATAAATAAATAATGACTAGAGAAAAATGCAGCAACGATATTAGTGACTAAAATAAACTGGTCTCATTCTGCAGGAGCCGATTCGTGTACAGCAAACTTTCAGCATTAAGTTTTTTTACTAAAGAGGACAAGCTTCATAAAACCAAACAAGGACAGACCAGATGCATGGAAGTAACAATAAAGGAACCGAGAACCGAAGAGAAATGATGGAAGAAAACAAGATAAAGCTCCGTAAACCAGGAGATGTTAACAGGAGATGACAGCAAACTCAAATCTAAAGCCAACAAAGCTGACTGACTGTGACATTAACTAAAGGCCATTTTAATCTGACTGAGATTCAAACAGTCACGTTTATGAAACAAGACTAACCTCCAGGTTCACTTCCTGTAATAATGAATGAACTCAGAAAACATCGTGTTTCATTGGAGGAAATCAGGGCTTCATCGGCTGTTTGCATAAAAACACACAAAACCCTAAAAAAATAAACTAAAACACAAAAATGGATTTAAAGAGATGAGAAACAGAAAAGTTGTCATTTTAGTTGAACTTATTAGATATAAAAAGGAAAAATGATTTGTGATAAAAAAACATTTTCCTGATGAACAAACTCACGAGAAAAATGAAAACTTCTTAAGCAAGCAAACGGGATTCTGATACAACAATTTATACATCTTAAAGGTAAATGGTAAATATCCTGTATTTGATCTTCTAGAGTCCTGGAGCCCCCCAAGGCACTTTACAACACAATCACTCATTCACACGCTGGCGGGGATGGGTCTGCCGTGCGCAGGAGCTGCCGGTCCCTCTGGCCAGCGCCCGAAGGGACCAGCAGGGGGGTTAGCTGTCTTGCCCAGGGACACAACAACAGTGACAAACTGAGCAGGGCTCGAGCCTGCAACCTTCTGATTACAGGGCGAGCATTTAACTCCTGTGCCACCATCACCCCAGATGTCTCTAGATCCATATACGTAAAGGGAACCATTCAGCAAATATTTATGTAATTTCAAACTTTATTTTCAGTGTAAGGATGTGATGTGGATATTTTTCCTGCTTGTTTCCAGACAAACTTTACAGGAGAGCTTTTATCCTAGAATGGCCTTGCTGTGGCTATACTGCACACATGTGTGTGTGTGTGTGTGGTCCCCTCTGCCGTGCAGTTAGAGCTTGCTGACCTCCAGATGGCCAGGGCAACTCAACAGAGACTTCTCTGCCTTTTGGCCTTTTCTGCAGCACTGTGTGTGTGTGTGTGTGTGTGTGTGTGTGTGTGTGTGTGTGTGTGTGTGTGTGTGTGTGTGTGTTGTCTGGGCTCTCTGAAAAGCTTTTGAAAGAGAAAACCCCCAAACCAACGTCGCTTTGGTCAGTCTGAAGTTTGGTTCTATCACTTATTTAAGAGCAAGTCACCCCATAATCAATGTTTTTTGTTGATGCAACATATAACCGAGGATCTACAAGTGCTGCAGATATGTGTAGTCATTACTTTGGCAGTTTGATGCATCATATTTACAATGTACAGTACAAAACCACCAGTGTTGCATCCTCTTCTGTCTGCACAGACGTCTGCACTACATTTAAGTTTCAGCCATAGCTTTTGGCTAAGCAGTGACTTCTGATGTTAGCCAGTAGTTCTGACACGGCTGCACTGCAGCTGAGTCTCACATTCCCCAAAGACAGGAACACAAACATGCTGTGTGATAGAAATGTTGTCATAGAACACAGTAAGAGAAAAGGGGGGTAATTACATTTTAGACAATCATGAGTATTGCTCTAGACAAATAACGTCTTCCTGTTGTAGAGACTCCACCCACCTTGATTGACATCGCCTGGCGTTACGCTCCTAGTGTTTATTTTTTTTCCATTCTTCAAGAATAACCTCTTTTAGAGTCCAGATGCTGGATGGAGAGTGATGCTCAACTTGCTGCTTCAGAATTCCCCACTGGTGTTGGATTGGGTTCAGATCAGGTGAACGACTTGGCCATTCAATCACCTTCACCCAGTTCTTTTTCACAAATGCAACAGTAGATTTAAATGTGTGTTTTGGATCATTGTCACGTTTTAAAAGTGAACGACGACCAAGTGCACAGAGTGATGGCAGCATCTTCTCCATCAGTGTAGAGCTGGACATTGTTGAGTTCATGATACCATCAATGAAATGCAGCTCCCCAACACCAGCAGCACTCATGGAGCCCTAAGAACACCGCCACCACCGTGCTTCACTGATGTGGCTCACATTTGTGGGAGTATTTTTTAGTATGGTATACCTCATAGAAAATGTTGATTCTGAAAGGAAACTAAAGCAGATGACAGCTTCAAAGCATGATGTGTTTAGGCAGCAGGTTGTGTCTGTAATCAGACCGGCCTCTGGTTTTAACCCTTTGTTAATAATCCTCTCACTGTAACATACAGAAACAGGTCAGTGATGCATATGTTGGTGAAGCGTCTCAGTCGTCCAGGTCACAGTAATCCAAAAGGGTTTGATTTGAAATGACAAAGCTCCTCGGATGAGAAGTGAAACATCTTCAAGAAACCAAAGAAGTCCAGATGCCTTAATCTGAACCGTTTTGGAGGTCAGTGATGCATTTAACACATTTTTGTTTTCATTCTCCTTTATCTGTTGGTTTTTCATCACGTTTAAATAGTTGCTGACAGAGTTCCTGAAGATGCTTCTGGCCTGTTTTCATCACCGGCACAGGCATCATTTTCCTCCTGCGTTCACTGAGGTGAACACATTTTATTCTCCATTTCCTCCCAGCTGATGCTGTTTATGTTCCTGTAGTCTTGTAAAAAAATGATCCTCCTTTTGTTGAAATTGATTTTACCCTGCCACCGTGTCATGCAGCCACCCACAGCTGAAGGACAGTTGGTCAAAATATTTATTTTAAGTAAGTTTGATAGCGAGCATGTTCCAACCCGGCATAAGCCTTCGATGATGATGTGCTCTAGTATAGAAAAGCAAAAGTAAAACAGATGGATGCTTCCTCTTTACAGGGAGACAAGACCGAAAGCTTGTTGAGACAGAAAATGACACAAGTTTGTCAGGAACAAATGTAAAAATAAAACCAATAATAAATATAATTTTTCTTCACTCTCCAAAGAAGAAACATGTCTTCGATGTGAGGAATTAAAGGTAAATTGTTTCTGTCTTTATGAAGAAACAGCAGGTTTTTGCCTTCGGGTGTGTGCTGAGTGAGTTTCCACCAAAGTTATTTACTTATTCGCTTATTTATCTGTTTATTTTCACCTACCAGAGCTGTGCAGCTGTAAGAAGCTTGCAGCCCTCAAGGTAATTTCACATGAACTTTACTCTGTCCTCTATACAGTTTCTAATCTCATTATTGTGATATAATCCGCTCACACATGCATCCTGAGGGGCTAGCACTCGTGTGTGTGTGTGTGTGTGTGTGTGTGTGTGTTCTCCTGAAGGCCAGGCTTTATCTGATGTGTTGTTTTGCTTTGCTCTACGAGGAGACGAGGTGTTTCTCTTTACCTCTGAAGCTGTTTCTTATCTACTGTTTCAGACGTCTGAAGCACCGTTATTCCTCCACACATCAGGACGCGGTAACGCTGCTGACAGTCAGGGCCGAGCTGATGCGGAGGCTGGAGGAGTTTCATTCATCGCAAAAGGCCTTCAGAGTGAAAAGGAGATTTATAACTGGAGTTAATTATTTTTATATTTACAGTGATGAAACCTTGACATTAATACTTTATCGGTTGCCCTCCCTGCATAAAAGCAGCTTTATTATTATAGTTATCATAACCCGATGAGCTCCAGAACGCTGAGATGTTTCTTTGATACACTGAAATACGACCGTAAATAGAATTTATTGTAAAATTCAGAAAGTTTAAAAAGGTGTTCACATGTTATCTGTTAATTTTGGGATTTTCTCTATCATACTTAACTTAATACTATTTTTTCACCTTCCACAGTGACGCTCACACAGAAGGACTTGTGCAGCTTCTCCGGCTCCTCCTCTCTGTTTAGATAAAACAGATAATTCATGAATTATTTTTACATTAAATCTTTAAACCATTTTGGGGAAAAAGACCCAAAAGAAGAAATAAAAACATTTTATAGGTCATTTAACAAATTTGAAACAGTTTAACTGCAACCTATGTGGTTACCACAATGACATGATAATAATAATAATTCTAGTTGTGTGAGAGCAGAGGAACATCAGTTAATGTGAGTTGAAGGTCATTCCATCCTTCTCCTTTTGTTTATCTCACGTCTACTGAAGTGTATGGTGAAGCTGGGTCTTCATTAATGTTCCACTAATGAGCAGAAACTGAGCGAGTCATTTCTTTGAGGCACACTGACAGGTAGAGGCCGAACAGGTAAACACATGCTGCTGTTTTAGTGTTGAAATCACACTGAACTGAGTTTAGTTTCACAATCAACTCAGCACTTAAAATCACGATTGTGGAGTTTTTGTGTCAGTTGGAGTACATAGCCGTCAGCTTTTTGTCTGTGTGTGTGTTTGTATGTGTGTGCGCTCGTGCGTGTGTGTGTGTGTGTGTGTGTGTGTGTGTGTGTGCGTGTGAGGGATGGATACATTCCAGTTCAGTCATCCACCTGTCTTCTCCTGGGATAGCTCTCCTGTGCACTGAGGCTTGCACGTTTTACATGACCACTTTATTTGGACACTTGCTGCTCATGTTTCATTCATAAGCTGAAGCTCTGAGAGCTGAACGGAAGGAGAAGAAGGAAGGAGGAAGAAGAAAAACAGACAAAAGAAGAGGGAAAGGGAATTAAAACATCTAATCTAAACTATAGGAGGGAAAACAACAACAAAACAGAAACCAGAAGAAAGAACGTCCCGTATTTATGAGCTGGTCGGGCATCAAACACAATCAGGAGAGGATGATGAGAGAAGATGAGTATGTGATGTGGAGATCCGGTACCGTGATGATGACAGGAGTTGGCGTGTCTGAGAGACGTGGTCCTCCATCACCTCCTTTAGGCTGCTCTGTAGGCAGAACAGAGACCATTTTTAAAAAATACTGTTTGAATTAAAAATTAAGTCAGAGGTGAGTCATGAATCTGAGATCTGGAAGAAAGGAACAGGTCAGCTCTGTCTGTGTGTGAATGAAAGATCTGGATGGCCCAGGGATGAGCGCTGGTCCTGATCCTTCTTCATATGGTGGCGACTTTATTAAGCCAGAAGAACCTTTGAGTTCTGCTCATGTACGTTTGATGGAGGTCCCCTGAGGTCTAAAACATTCTGGTCCAATGAGGTGAGGTTTCAGAACCATTATGCTATTTGTCCTCCAGGTCCTTTCTGACTAGTCTGACTTGGCTATTAGACCTGTGAGTCCTCTCTTCTGGGATCTTTCGCTGTTTTGGACTTTTTTTCTTACACATTTGGATTTTTGGATGGATTTGTGGTCCCTGGCGTTCTAGATTAAAAATTGTGGACATCCTTGGTGGTTTGACTCTGTTGTGTGCCCTTTCTGCCCTTCTGTTTTAATAAAACTCTTTATAACCAGTTCTGGCCACCATCTTTGGCTTCTGGGTCTGATCCTCACCCCTACAGGTTTTAGGACTCACCAGTAGCAGAAACTTCCAGAAGAAGGGACACAAGAATCTTTGGGAAGTCAAGACCTCCCAGATTGAGATTCCCAGAAATAACCTCAGATCTCTGAGCAGGAACATCTAGGATTCAGAACCACCCAGGTCTGGGAGGTCAAGCTTGGAGTTCATATTTATACAATCCTTTAGAAAGAAGTTCTTGAGTGTGTTGGATGAATGTGTCCAATCCCATTTTCTGCATTTTCAGAGACCTGCAGCAGCACTGAGTTGGACTTCAGATTAAAGTGGTGTCCTTGTCTTCCTGGACTTCTTTCTTCCTGCAACATATTCATTTTTCTGCAGCTTTTATCACACAGACTCACCTACAGCCATCACTGAAGCACAGATGAGAACTTTCTTTGAGATGTCAAAATGGTGGAGATCACTAATGTGAGCCAATCATTTTAGAAACAATGTCAGCCTGGAATAACACACCTGGAAAAGAGAAGAGCTCCCATTTTAAGCAAAGAAAACATGAATAAACACGTTGCTGTGTAAATGTCTGCTGTTCCTTTGTTGGAGACAACATTTTATTGTACACAGTCTTCCAGCTGGGAGTTCAAAAGATACCGTTGCCCTCCTTTCATCATTAGATTTTGTTTATTTTTTTCTGTTCAGGTAAGACATTTAATAAGCTCTCCAGAGTGTGTTAGGCTTTATTCTTTTCTGCTCCTTTTCTCTGCCAACAAAAAGAAAAGCCTTTATTATCCTGAGGTTGTAAATGCATTTTGTTCATGCCATGTTCCTAAAATTTGCTGGATTTTGGATGAAAGCCTGAATGTTTTCCCCGTTTGTAGCAGAAATCAACACATTCTGTGGTTTCTGAAGCTGTTGTTCACCCCAAAAACACAAAGGTTTTTTTTTTGTCTCTGTCTCCATTCAGCCTTATCTGAAACAGAATTCAGCCTCGAAAAGAGAAAAGCTGTAAAAACAAGAAAGAAGCAAGAATTTTATAGTCTTGTTTCTATCTGAGAATCTGTTGGGGACTGGAACATAAATCCTAAAGAGGAACATAAAAACACAGACAGGAAATTAAAATCTCATTTCACTGGAACACGATTCTCCTAAAATAAAAAAGTTCAGTTTTCACGACAACATTCATCAGACTTTAAAAAGCTTTGTTTTATCAGAAGTTAATGGTGATTTTATATGACAACATATCATCTGCTGTTTCCAACCTTATCACAAAGCATCAGAGCCTCTGAGGTATGGCGTTTGAAGCGTGCCACAACCCGTGCATGCGCATTGGGTCCACAGCGCGCGTGTGAACGGGACTCGCGAGCGAAAATATACATGGCAGCGCGCGTGTGAACGGGACTCGCGAGCAGAAATATACATGGCGAGAGGTCATTTGTGCACTGAGAGGGAGCAAACTGTGTCTGTGAGCGCACAAGGATGTGCACAAGTGACAAACCTGCGTGCGCGCGTTTTCAACGAGCACACGGCAGAGGAAAACGTGCGCGCGCGGCAGCCTCTCTGCGCGCTTGGTTTCTGACTCCTGCTCGCTCGGCTGTAAATGCTTTTGGCACTCTGGAGGCGTGGCCTGTGGCAGATCTTCTCTTTCCTCTGATTGGTTAGTTTACCCGCACTTTACCCTCTACCTATGTATATAAAAAAGTCTGCTATTCAGTAGTTGCTGGTATAGCTCAGCTGGGAGAGCGGGTGACTCTCGCCCCAGAGGATCCAGATTCGAGTCCGGGCAAGGAAAATGCAGTAGATGTCATGTTTATTTTTCTTAATTCCAGGTAATTTACAGTTGTGACCGTTCAACTGTCATTAAACGTCCGAATGTTTGCTGGGCAGTGTTTTAAAAAGCGCACATAAGCTAGATGGTTTTAACCATATAAAATTACATTTTTTGTGATACTGGAAAAATACATACTGAAATAAAACTACTGATTGAAAACTTTATGACTGTGGTTGTACAATATATGACTCACTAATACACTGCAAACTCCCTTAGAGTGGGGCTTCCAGAGAGAGAGAGAGAGAGAGAAAGAGAGAGAAAAGTTCTTGCCTCATTAATGAATTGTTTACTTTTTTCAGTATTTAATTGACAAATTATCCTTTCAAATAATTGATGAGTTACATAATTGTCCATTTAGAATTGTTGAATGGACTGAGTCAAGTTTGGTGCACTTTATATATTTCAAAACATGTTTTTTTTAATGATGCATATAAATAATTTAAATGTTAATTTAATGAAATATTTCTATTTTTTCATTACCTCACCCTTGTTTTGACAAAAACGGGACCTTGCTGGATAATATCATGGAGAAACTATTTGTTCACAGTACATGGCTCAGTGAGAATCTGTGTACCAAAGGAGGAGATACTCAGAAATCTGTCTGCAGATTGTTACAACCCAGACTGGAAGTGGTGGGCTGTAATAAGAAAGGAGACCAAACAGAGGAGTGGGGGTTCAACAACAGAGGCTGCCGCGTGCGCACATTTTCCTCTGCCGTGTGCTCGTTGACAACGCGCGCACGCAGGTTTGTCACTTGTGCACATCCTTGTGCGCTCACAGACACAGTTTGCTCCCTCTCAGTGCACAAATGACCTCTCGCCATGTATATTTTCGCTCGCGAGTCCCGTTCACACGCGCGCTGTGGACCCAATCCGCGTGCACGGGTTGTGGCACGGGTCTGACGCGATACTGAGGTCAGTCCATGCAGTGGTCGTCAAAATGTCAACAAACCTGCTAACTATTTTCACAACAATGGCCAAAAAAGTGAGGAAGCTCCGCCCCCTTTGGAGATCTCATCTTTCAGGAAAGGCATAGACTTTGCATGAACATTTAAATTATTTATGACTCTAATCAATCAATCAATCAATCAATCAATCAATCAATCAATCAAAAAACTTGAATCATCCCCGAGGGGCAATTGTTTCAGTACAGAAGAATTGGTCCTGTGGTCATTCGCAACAAGAGTCGTGGTACCGTTATATAATAGATGAAGAGGGGATTACATGAGGAGAATTGGGGGAGGGAAAAAAAGGCCGAGCAGAGTTACACCCAGCAAGGAGTAGCTCTACTATGCAAAAAAAACACCTCAACATGTAAGCACGAACGCCACAGTTCACAGTTTTGCGCACTAACACCGGTAACGCAGCTAAGACATTGTCCAGCTTGCGATTCACCTCGAGTAACGTCCCAGTCTGTGAGGTCTCCGCCCGGACGGTGCCGTCCATGGGTGCGGGTCGCCCTCCAATCGCTCCCGTCATCCCAATTTTTCGGAAAATCAGATATCCTCCCACTCCAATCAGAAGAAATCCAACGATCATCAGGCCAAATATCCACACATCTTCGACATCCTCAATGGACAGCTGAGAGAGACAGATGACATTCCACTTCTTCCAGGAATCGAGCATATATCCCGCTGCGTGTGTCCCGTGAGGGCAAGCGTGAGCCCCCTCCTCCGTTCTCATCGTAGAAAAAATCTTATCAATCACATTGAATGACCAATTAATTAAATCAATGTCTGAAAAATAGTGATTTCCAGAGGAAATGCAGAGAAGCGCTCTGTAGGCAGACGGGACAAAGAGCCTTGGGAAAAAAGATAAGGGAGCAGAAAGGGAAGCGTCTGTACTCTGTGAGTGCCAGAAGAAGAAGATGGAGTCACTATTTAGGTTTTATGTTATTATGAGTTCAAATCTCGACCTGGGGTCTCTCTGCAGGGAGTTTGCATGTTATCCCTGTGCATGCATGGGTTCTCTCCAGGTACTCTGGCTTCCTCCTGTCAGGTTAATTGGTCTCTCTAAGTTGTCCTTAGGTGTGAGTGTGTGTGCTTGGTTGTTTGTCCTGTGTGTCTCCGTGTTGCCCTGTGATGGACTGGCAACCTGTCCAGGGTGTACCCGCCTGTTTGCCCGAAGACTGCTGGAGATAGACCCCGACCCCCCACTGCATTAATAAGCGGGTTCAGAAAGTGGATGGATGCTATTATGATGTAATGACACCATCTTCTTTCACCTCTATCAGGCTTGTAGTTTTCTCTTAAATAAACACTCAGATTTTATTCAGTCCATAACTCATTCGTTTCTTCTATTGAATAAATCCAGAATGCTGCAGCACAGCAGTGAAGATGTGTTTAATCTGAATCAATCATGTTCTGTAGAAACACAAGATTAGGGTGTCACTAACTTATTTCTGGAGTGCATTTTTACTTAATGATGCTGCAGCTGATGACAGAACATCCCTGCTGCTGCTGCTGCTGCAGGAAGCCCTGCTGAGCTAACAGAAATCCGTGAGGGCAGAGGAGGCTGTTGTTATGACCAACTATTACCACACACACACACACACACACACACACACACACACACACACACACACACACACACACACACACACACACACACACACACACACACACACACACACACACACACATACATTAAGGCCTTGAGTTGATCCAACTCTTTTACTTCACAAAGGAAAATACTAAAACTACAGTAATTTCTAAACATGGTTTATATAGCAGTTGTATATCTGAGGGGAGAAAGGTGAAGTTACATGCTAGAGACTGATTATACAGGCTGGAATCGACATGATTGTGTGTGTGTGTGTGTGTGTGTGTGTGTGTGTGTGTGTGTGTGTGTGTGTGTGTGTGTGTGTGTGTGTGTGTGTGTGTGTGTGCGTGTGTGTCTAAGGACCCTGCAGCTGTGTACTCATGCATGGCTGCCACTGGAATCTGCCTGCTGCTGCCCAATATTCAGGACTAACAAAGAATCCCACACACACACTCACACACACACACACACACACACACACACACACACACACACACACACACACACACACACACACACACACACACACACACACACACACACACAGATACTTTAGCCATGAACTGCCAAGGAACAGACAAAGATGAGAACCATAAAATTGTTTGATAATTGAACTTAAAAACAGTAAAAAGCTTTTAGAAAAAGTGATAGACTAGGAAACAGGAGGAGATGTATCATTATCGTTTAGGTAGACATGAGTTCAGACCACAAAAACCTCAGAATAATATTGGGAATCATTTTGCTTTCTAAAACAGCTGAAAGCAAAATCTGATATTTAAACACAACTGTTACATAAGAAGAGCTGAGAGTGACACATTTTCAGAGCAGAACCTCACCAGTGAAACATCTGGAGTGTAGAAAATAAACCCTGAGTGTCTTAAAGGAGCCGCTCAGAGACGGTCCTGGTGAGCCGCTCTCTGTGAAGTCATGTAGAAAAGCTTTCTGAGGCTCGCTTCCACATTTTCAGCCCCATTGAGCATCACATTAAACGCCTCCTCAATGAAAAACTCAGACGCAAGCTCGTTCTGCTCCCTCACCACGCACCAATGATCTCATCACTCAAACGCACATGTGGACAAACAGTCATCGTCTGATGCTTGCCACACAGAATATTCCTGTTGTTAGTTCATTTCAGGGACTGATCCAGAGGTATTTTAGAGGTTACATACTAAACGTTGTATTTCTCTTAATTGTGGGTACAAGACATTATTTATCATGTTTCTTTGGTGTTTTGTGATTTATTAAAACAATAAATGTTGCTTTGAAGGATGCATATCCCCCTGCATCCTTCATGTTTTCTATTAAGATCATCTTGTGTGGAGAAACGATCTCAGATCTTTGGAGCTAAAACTTTGTGTTGTGACCAATAAAGTTGGTCAGTTTCTCTATACATCAAAAAGTTTAGACTTGTCTGAATCATTGAGTCAACATATATGTAAAAACATTTTTCCCACATTTGGGCTGAATTTTATGCCTTTATGAAAAAACATGAATATAAATGAATGACGTCATTCTCTTAGTCCTCTCTTTTTATTTGTGATGTTCCACTTTCGGTCTTTTATCTGGTTTCTTTTATCTGCACTTGTTGTTGTTTGGTCTCTGTAAAGCACTTTGTGTTAAACGTGTTTGATAAAAGCCCTTTGGGGATAAATCAGGCGTGGTCTCCAGAAGAAGGGAGGAGGAGAGGAGATGGATGCAGAGTCAGACAGAAAGACGGGAGGTCGATCGATGATGGAGATCAGATGAGGAGAGAGACAAAGGAAGAGAGGACGCTTTTGAAAAAGCAGCAGCTGATTAAAATTTGAACTCTTAAGTATCACATTTGCATAACTCGAATATTTCTCACAAATTTGTGGGATTTGAGAAGAGGTTGGCGGCAATGACAGACCCACTGAAAGATTATCCCATAACTGAGCACAGCTCTGTGTGAGAGAAACGCATTTAAACCCCACCGTGACAAACGAACATTCTCAAAGAACTGAGCAGAAAATAGGAAGAAAAAACTTCATTAAGAATCCTCAGAGTTTTACTTTGATGTCAGAAGATCATTTTGTCAGAGTTTTAAGCTGCTGGATAGGAAACCTGTTTAACACAGACTGGGAGTTGATGCAACTGTGTGTGTGTGTGTGTGTGTGTGTGTGTGTGTGTGTGTGTGTGTGTGTGAGACATGGATGATCTCTGACGAACGTTAACATTGGGACAGAAGCAACCTTCACGCTTTGTAACTTTTACTATCTCCTTTTATAATGATCACACACACACACACACACACACACACACACACACACACACACACACACACACACACACACACACACACACACACACACACACACACACACACACATGTGCACCTTCATTAGGACATTGCTCTTCATTAAGTTCAGCCTTGCCTATTAGTCTAAATAAAAATATGACTTCTAACCCCAAACATCACCTCTTTAGGACCAGTTTTAGGTCTCCAGGAGCTCCTCTGCTTCAGAAAAGGTCCCCGGTGAGGTAGGAAAAACAGGAACACGTGCACACCCTCTGATATAACTAATTAAGAAGCAGTCATCGGCCTGTTTTGTTCCTGCTAATGCGTATTTTTATAGCCATCCTCTTCCAAATTGCATGGCTGGCCAATTCATTAGCTCCTTAACCTCAGCTATAAAGCTGGTGTGTTGTGATTAAAGCAGCTGGGGAATGAAGCACGTCCAGAGACGACACCAATAAACTCAGAGGAGTGACTGGTGCTAGCGTCACTTTCACTTTTCATCAGGAGCTGTTACGTTTGATGATAATCAAACACAGAGTTCTTTGTCCAATGATTTGACATTAAACAGGAATTAGTATCAAATGATGTGTTTTTAGCAGCATTACAGTTTGAATGCTGGTGGTCAACACACCCTGGAGCTGCATTTTTCATGAGCTGCTCTGAGTCAGTGGGGACGGTTCTGTCTGGATGAAATGTGAACAGTTTGTCATTATCTGTAAGAGCTGTCATCAGTCAACAGGCATGTGTGTCCTTCAGTGCACCTGTTGCTGCTGCTTGTTGTCACCTCTGAAGTCCAGGGGTCAGATGGTGTGAGATGCTCTTTGCTGTTCCTTGTAATAAACTTTTCCTTTCAAGGGGGCATACCTAGTTGTTTACGTCAGTGCATAAAAAAAAAACCTGAGCAGCAACTCAAATGGAAAAGGAGGAAAAGGACATGGCCCTACATTCGCCATAACCAGGCTGGATTATTGGACTGAGATTTAATCTGGGTGTCCATGAAACTCCCCTAAATGTGACAACTGTACCAAAAGGCTGCAGCCAGAGTGCTGATGGCTACTTTTAGGATACGAATATTTCTACAGTGATAGCCTTCCTGCATCAGGCTGACAAATCCTGCTTTAAAAATTCTTATCACACATAACGTCTACCACGGGGATCTAAATGTCTCTGCTGCCCGGCTTTCATTTCTGCTCAGAAATTATTTCCAGGGTCTGAGTCAGAGCAGAACTTTAGGTCATGGAACCAGCCTGTGTTTATTTTAACCATCTACACTATATGTTTAATATGCTCATGTCCATATTTTGTCAATTAACAGGTGTTTTACCTGTTGCCCTAATACTGTTTGACTATGTCAAAGGGATACTAGGCAGTTTTGGCGAGAGAGAGAGAGAGAGAGAGAGAGAGAGAGAGAGAGAGAGAGAGAGCGAGAGCGAGAGAGAGAGAGAGAGAGAGAGAGAGAGAGAGAGAGAGAGAGAGAGAGAGAGAGAGAGAGAGAGTTATTATGGTGACATTAATCCAGTGGTAGGCCAATCTGGTCCTCGAGTGCAGCTCTCCAGCATGTATTAGTTGTTTCTCTGGTCCAACCAAGCCCCCATAATTCGGGTCTGAAATTGAAGCCAACACAGAAGTGAAATAAATTGCAGTTCCACCCTCATCCGCTGGGGGCTGGTGTCAGAAGCGAGCAAATCCTCATTGACTCCCATGTTAAAAATACCAATTTCACATGTTTTAGGTTTAATAGATCTAGTTTACACTCATGACAACTCTGAAGGGGGTGCATTTCTTTCTCACTCTTCTGTTTAAGTGTATTAAAAGCCTAAAATTCTGTATAATTAATGAGCATCAGACCCACGTGACCACAGAGCTAGCTCCAGGTAAAGGCCTCAGCCTGAAAACTGTTCCGCCATTTTCAGTCTCTCAACTTAGACCATTAGTTGTAGCGTTTGTGCGTTCTTTTTGGATATTATTTGTGCAATTGTTGGACAAAATGACTTTCTGTGGTATTAATTGCACTAATTGAACGTCCAAGGAGTCTCCACTTCTTTTTTTTTTTCGGTAAGTAAAATTATATTTATGTATTTTAGGTCACTGACACTCTTGCACTAGCTGAGCTTAGATTTTAACATGTACTGTTTAACCATGAAATTTAAATTTAATAGGGTAAACCCCAGTGCATTTAACATAATGCTGCATTTTTTTGAAAATGGGTTGAAATATAACATGTTGGTGGAGCTGGGTTCCGACTATCGGTATGGACTTATAGCGGCAGCTCAACGCATCTCTGATCGCAGAGGCGCCTGTCTGCTGCGCGGCTGCCAGCTTGTGGAGCTCTCGGGAGACCTCCGTGTTCCATCCGGATCTCCCCAGCGGTCAGCCCGGTATATCTGTGACTCTGAAAATCTGGTGTTGTGCACAGTTAACTCCGGTTGTAGCTACGTAACGTAGCTACCTCCGTTAGCTTAGCTCCCACCTCTGCGTTAGCTGTAGCTGCATCGCTTCAGTTCGACGGGTGTCGTCATTTGATCCCAGCCTTACAGCCCCACCCTCAGCTCCACCTTTTTTCCCTTTTGTGGAATTGCCTGGTTTTGATGGAATCTGTAACACGGTTAAAATGGCGATGGTGGCCACCTCCCATTTTGGCTTAAAAACTTATTATTGGAGTCTATGGAAACACATTGTTCAGCATATATGTCGATGGGTCCAACACACTTGGTGTTGATCAGTAGGTGACCAACAGGCTTCTCCAGAGTTTGGACACCTGGTGAGGTGATTCAAACTCTGAGCTAAAGTAGGAGCTAGATGATCTAACACTCAGAAACTGGACGTTTTCACTTTTATGAATTACCATCTTCAGCACTTGTTTCATGATTTATTTTGTTAAGAGAGTGATTTAGCCAAAGCCTTTATGAAAGGAGAAACATCTTCTCATGATTTCCCTTAAGGGGCATTGACACGGCTGATTAATCTGGAGGATTGGGTTGCAGCATCTTCTCAGCAAAGTGTTTATGGATGCAGATTGTGTTTTAGAATAAATTGTCCCTTTTGGGCTTCTGTCACCATATGTTTCATCATCTGCCTCGATGTTGGTGTCAAATGGAACTAAGAACATAAAAAATGTCTCTTTCCTCTGTGAATGGAGGCCTTGGTGCTGATAGTGTTTCGTATGATTCTGTTTTATTTTTATTGATCATCTAAAGAGATCCTTTAATCATACAACAACCAACGCGGTGTGGTTTAAGAGAGGTTACTGATTTCCACATAACACACCAAATGTGTGTATTCTGGTGCACAGAACACACACATTCACCATGTTTAGTGATGCACACTGGCTGCAGCATCGCTGATATCCGCTGCCGTTTCATTTGCATAACACTCAGAGACTAAACAAATTTTCATGATTCACAGTCAGATGATTGGCAGCAGCTTGTGTGTAGCCAGACACAGAAATGGGACTCAAATAACCAAATTCAAAGGAACGGCTGACTCCTACACCTCTGAGGGCTGCAAAGCGCCACTCAATTTCACCTTTTACTGAGATCCAATTTTTTTGAGTGACATTTCTGAATTTCGCCCGTGTCTGATGTCGGCGTGCACCTGAGATGATCCATGCATGGGGCAGAAATGGCAAGAGCTCTGGAGTTTAATCTCAGGTGTGGAAACAACTCGGTTCATAGCAGGGTTTTAATAAAATATAAAAGTGATATAACCCTATTCTACTTCAGGTGGTCTTGGTGCTGCTTGACTTATTTATGGCCCTTAAGCTTTTGCAAATGCATCAGAAATGTTTAATTAGAAATTATATTGGTGTTCATTGCAAAGATGCTTCTTTTTAAAACAATATTTAAATTCTACAAAACACCACAACATTTTTTTACTTGTGCCAACAGCTGTACTCACCCTCCTTACTCATCAAAATTAGCAAAAGAGATTTGCAAATCAGAGCAGAGAAAACATACACATGGTACACACACATGGCCCTGCAGCGCTGAGCCATAACAACACGCCACCGTCCATTCATCACTTCTTTTTACCACCTAGTTTTAACTAGTTTTAAATGTAAGCTTCTTAGTGATTATACATATTTCTGTACTGCTTTTATCTAGTTAAATGTATGTATGTATTTATTTATTTATTTAACTTTTCCCCATTATTGTAGTCCTTGGGTGTCATGAAAGGTGCTTTTAAATCAAATTTATTATTAATATTATTTTTCTTTTCTTTTTTTTCTTTTTTATTCTTATTAATATTATTATTTTTATTATTGTTACTCATTTTTGTGCTCATCATTAGGAAACATATATTCCTTGCTCGGTGCCACAAGGCACAGCAGCTTCCTCCTTGCTTGTCAGGAGAAAATCTGGGCTGAAATCAAGTAAAAGTGAAAATGTTTAACACTTTAGATCTAATTGCTCTGGTGTTGCTGAAACAAGACTTTTTCTTCAAGTAATTTTCAAAGGGCTAAAATATCATTAGGAACATAATTAAAGAAAGGGGGGTTTGGACCTTGGAATGTTTTACTGCCGCTGGCTTGAACAACATTTTCCAGAAACATCGACTCAACCTGCATTTTTGGCTTCGGTGCAAAAAATCCACCCTTTTGTCCCACGTTTGTTTTATTTCCATTTTTCCTCAGTTGTTCACTCAATAACTGGTTAGGTTGAAGTAAACATTTAACCATTTAGGGGATTTGTTTTGGTCCGTTTATTTCTGAAAGTCCTTCATCTGGTGAATGTTTACTTATTAAAGGACTGATACATAACGATGCAGCAAAGACCAAAACAGCTTCAACCCCCAAAATCACCAAGAAACACTTAAATACACAGTTAGTAGTGATCGTCACAGTTAGCAAGAACTTTCTACATGAAATAACAGCAAAATGCCAAACCGGTGATGTTAAAGGTTTTTTAATGAAAAGAAAAGAAAAGAAAAGAAAAGAAAAGAAAAGCTGTGAGATTTGCCTACTTTGGTCTTGACCATCCTCCGATCAGCTATTAGTCACCGGGGAAGAAGAGGCTGCCTTCTTCCTAAACCATTACTACAGGAAACGTTGAGAATCTGAGTAGAAAAACCAATGTGATCTTTTTGCTTGCTGTTAAATTCTACAAACAGACCAATCCTCAGGAACTCATGACGTTACCTTGTGAAGGATCTGGTGTGTTTGTCACCATGTGTTTAGGCTCATTCCTCTGCTTGCTGAGACTCTTGTTGCTGACCCTCGGGGATGTTTTTGCACTTTCACATTTATAATTCACCACATTTCAGTGTCTGACTCACGTTTTTAGACAGAAGCTTACGGTTTCTCTCAGAGGCTCCATATAAGTTAAACTGTCATATTTAATCTGCAGAGGCGTCTCTTCTTTTAAACAAACAATTCTCTTGATGCCGCTCAGATTTTTTTTTTACCAATATCTCCGGCTGCCCGACAACATTTGCTCATTATCTTTCACTTCCATGCTTCCATAGCGGCTGCAGTCGGCGAGCATATTGGATTTATGAGCAGCTGGCGCACGTCTGACCAAAAGAGTGGACATCTGGAAAATGTAACAACCTGCAGGAGAGTTGAGGCTGTAGGAACTGAAACGATGATGTTTATACCTCAGAATGTTTCTGGTTCGGTCACCGGTGGATTTCCTTTATTGGTCTTTCACTGAAGCTTCAACAATTTCTGGTGGCTCCTTCAGAGGTATCCGTGCTAAAGAGTTGTTTCTGTTCTGTGACCAATTAAAGAACAAACTCAGAGGTGAGTTTCCCAGCTGACACCGGTGGATGACAGAAATGTAAAGTGGCAATTTTAGGAGCAAAAATTCAAGACTCAATAAACTGATAAAAAGCAGTCGTTCAGCAACAAAAAGGCATAAATCCCTTCATGAACCCCCGCAGCCCTCTTCTAATTACCAGCTCCCTGCTGGCTCAGTAATAAGCAAAGAGAAGACAATAATCCACAATGTACAAACTATTACATTTAGAATTGGCTGAAAAAAGTGCAGCAGCGTGTTTCTATATTTATTTCTTTGTGTTACATCAGTCCTCTGAGCCCCTCGGCCAGTTTGATTAGCATAATAATTAAAGCAGAGCTGTAATGCGCCATTGGCTCCCATACTGCTGCACCCTGCAGTTGGTTTGGAGGTTTAACCCTCCCAACATGCACCCCCCTCTCCGTCAGTGGAAGAAATTAGCATACATTCAGACAATGGGAATAAATTAGCAGGGAGCTAATTCCTCCCAAATATGAGCGACTGTAGTTAGCAGTGTGTGAGTACCTTTGAGACTGAGTGCTGGAACGTGTGTACGAACTCCCTTTACGTCCTCATTACATGCAGTGATGGACTCAGCCACAAAGCGGATGGCATGATAGAAAAGGAGGAGAAGAAGGAGAAGGAGGCGAGAGGATTGGGAAAACTTTCATCATGGAATCCAGAGTGAGGATTCAATCAGGCTTCATTTCAAAACTAATGTTACTTCATGCCTTCCTCTCTCAGCCATTTCCTCTCCACGTTATCAACGATGTTTGCATAGATTGACGTGATTTGTGTGGAACTGCAATGAGAGCATAACGATGTTCTCTGTAATGAATTGATTAGCATTTTAATAGGAGGAGGAGCAGAGCGCCCGAGACTGGGGCCGTCCTCGTGTCAGGGTTCGCAATGTGTTTAAAGAGCCAATCTACTCCCCAGACGAAAGTCTTGTACATTTGTGGAAACTATGAATGTTAATGTTTCACACATTTTTGTTTCTTCAAACCGTGACACACGAAATATCACAAGTTCTTAGAGAATGGTGCGGCTTCATTTAGCGTCAGAGCACTGCATGGTCTCGTGGATACTTGTGAAATGGTCACAGCCTTTTTATGCAAGTCCTTTATTATTTATATATAAATACATATATATATACATATATATACATATATATATATATATATATATATATATATATATATATATATATATATATATATATATATATATATATGAAAACTAGAAAAGCAGGCATTTACTGTCAAAAGAAAACTCTTGTTTCAGAGGGCAGAAGTTTGTCGGAGGAGTTGGGGGATAGCGAGAGTATTGTGAGTCTCTCCTCTGATTGGCTAACAGCAACATGAGTCTTTGGCTGCCTTTGTTTATTCTCTGCAACGTTGATGTTTTATCTTCACAAGTAACACAATATGGCCATACCGCATCATAACACAAGCTTGAAGGAGTTCAACTATGTTATGGAGTTGCTAAAGCTAACGGTTAGCTAAAGCTAGCTGAGATGGGCTTGGCTCTCTCCTTACTGTGGGTGGTCCCAAGCCAAGGTGGGCGGGACCAACAATACAATTTTTCCCTGTGACGTAGAAGAGACGGGCTTTTTCTGAACCGTCTACTTCCTTTCTGCGTGTAACGCAGGACATAGGGGTTTATTTTCATGTTCAGCATGAATGTGAAACAGAACAACCAATAGTATTTCTCACAAGCATTGGTTTCTATAGCCCTCTTTACAAGACACAACATAAAGGCAAATTGGCGTAATATTACTGCAATGGTGTTTCTTATGAATGCGCCATGCCAGCATGGCGTTGAGTGAATATTGCGGCATTTGTTTCACCTCGCTTGGTAGTAATATTGCGGTAATGGTCTGCCTTATAAACGGCTATTGTACCATGGTGCAACAAAGGTCTGACCACCTATAAACGACCTAAGGCTTCCTGATGCCGTCACGGCATTGCAGCAAATTGATTTAGCATTGTTTTGTATAAACGGCTTATGGGAATGAGACCTTTGACTCACTTTAGTCTAGATGATGACCTGCTGATATGCTTTGTTTAACTTAGGTGCCTCGTTGACCCAGAAATAATCACTGTCTATTTAAAATAACGATAAGCAACGCGAGTGTTGGCATCGTGTAACCCGGCTGCCAGGTGATGGGTCCGGGGTTTTTGTTTTTTCAGTTTTTCCGCTTGTCTCTAATAAAGTGGCCGAAACGTCTTCGACGTTGCCGGTCACGTGGCCAAATCTAGGTCAATCAGGAAGTTAAATAGCTCACAGCCAGACGTGATCGGTAAGCGTAAGGAGACACAGGGAAAGGAGTTGCTGCAGGAGCCAACTACCGGTTGTCGGACGTATAAGAAGGAGCGCGGAGATAGCTTTAGATTGACGGAAAAGGCCAGGTTTTCTTCATTGGATGGCGAGCTACCCACTAGAACCTAGACTGGAAGCCCAGAATCCCTGAGTTCCTGAACCAAGTCAGGCAGACTGAATCAATTCACTCCACCACTGTTGGGCTGGTAGGAGGCTCCTGTAGCCACCTTTAAGTCTCTGTTCCTCAGCAACTTCAACAGCGAGCCGCGATTACCCTGATCACATCCTTCACAATCCCCCCCTCTCTCTCCCTCACGAACATTGAACTCACTCTTTAGGACCCATTCGCGGGTCCTTGGGTCCGCTGAAACTTGAAGTTGCCAACAATCATGTGTTACCCTATCTAATGGACAATGGATGGACGTATGATGATTTGTAATTTATTCTCTGTAAATTGTCAACGATTATTTAGTGTATGTATTGTTAAACAAGTGTCATAATATATTCTATATTGGTACCAACCTAACGGTCTATTCCATTCTGTCTCTGTGTCACTTACTCCTGTGGGCTGATCCTAGCTTCTGATCTGGGTTACATCTGGTCCTGATAATACAAGTCATCCCAAATTACTCCTACGCACGTTACAATCGGTTATAAGTTCATGGTTTATGACACTGAAACTGGAGATTTCCCTTAAATCCGGTGTCTCAGCCAGCTAAAAGAGGGAGAGATTTAAACAAAACTCCATGTGTCGAGCTGTTGGTTTTCTGAAATACAACATGAAATAGAGTAGCTTTGATGACATTAGCCCTACATCAACCTCATAAGAAACACATCAGGGTCAAAGGACATCAACAAAGAAACATACAGGGAAATACTCTCCTTTTAGGAAATATGGGGTTTCCTTTAGTAATACATGTCCTGAATTACTTCTATGAACTTGACATTCTCAACCTAAGAAGAGTAACTTGAGAGGAGCATGTTTTCAGACTGAATACAGGTGATTTGATCTGTCTGTGTTTCCCACCCAGCTGTAAACGGTACTTTTACTCCGGCGCTGTGGCTTGGTATTTTCAGGACTTAAAGTGGGAATTGACAGGAAAGATAACCCCAGGATTAAACACGACTCGCCTTAGAAAAGGTTTTGAAATTGATTTGTACCATGAGCAGCGATGGGCTGTTTGATCAGCTGACCAGTGTTGTGCTGCAGTTCTGGTTTTTTATGTGCTCCAGCTCCTTCACACAGCATATCAGCAGATGTTTCGTGGCTGCTCTGTGGCTTCAATCTACTGCAGGAAATTGGAACTCATCAAGCAATCCTGAAGAGCATCATCGGCTTAGACTGAAATAGATCTTTGCTGCTGTTGACCTCAGTTTTCATGGACACCAGCAAGCGGCTTGCTGTTCAACACTGTTTACTTAGCAAACATTTCATAAAATAAGGTTTAACCCTTCATATTATAATTTAATTGAATATAATTGAATTATTTATTGTCATTATGCATACACATAAGATTTGGTTGGTAGCTCTCATCTTAAAGGGCACTATGACCACAAATAGAACGATAAAAACATGAAGAGTAAAAAAAGAACAATATATAACCATCCCATTTATTTTACTGATTCATGATTTGTGTAGGGGTTCAGCTAGAAGGTTTGGATTTCCTACAGATTTTTCATCCCAAACATGTCAGCTTCCTGTTTGGTTCTTGCTTCTTTCCCTTTTCTCTGTTTTTGCACTAAATTGCTTTCTCAGGCATCCATCAGCACACATACAGAAACATAAATGTGAATGTTTTATTTGCATGTAAAGGAAACAGAACTGAATCCATGAGTTTTTACTCTTGGCTCTGTATTCACGAACAAACCTGGATATTTTCTGTCGTTTTCCCCCCGTGTTCCTCTGAGCAGTTAAACGAATGCTCAGCTTGAAATTCTCTGTTAATAACTGTAATTTTATCACAGTCTGCCTTGGTGGAAACTGCACTATTGTTCTGAAAAACTCAGACAGGAAAGGACAAAATGACAGAGTGAAGACTTGGAGAGAAAATAACAAATGATCGCAATTTCTGGACGAAATGAGCCATCATTTTGCGGACTCAATACTCTCTTTTTTTCTGACTTTGTCAATGTAGCCATAATTTGTCACCAATCTGACTTCATCAGACATGCTTGTAACACTCGCCAGTGATCTTTGTCTCATGCCCTCTAACCTGGTTTTGTCAACGCCGTTTTTATTTTTTATTATTCCACCATCAAAGGCAGCATGTAGCAGTCTGAGGGCTGGGACATATAGGGCAGGATAAACAATATATGGTTTTATGTTATAAAGTAACATTTATGGTTAGTTATCTCTCCTTCTACACTAGATTATATATCAAAGCTTTTAAGCTTTGCTCAACATGTAAACCACAATTCTTACTCATGAGGTATAAAGAGAAGATTTTGTACTTTTGGGTATTTTACTGGATTCAACATAAAACTGCTAAATTAACCCTTGTTGACTTACACACTGCATAAAGCAGACAGATATTTCTAGATGTTTCGTTCAACCAGCTGTTGTTGTACAGAGGGATCTTTCTTGACATCAATGTTCATGTTTTTTGCATTGCGTTGTGGGTTGTTGATAAAAAGTTTTACTCTAACAAACCACAAAATACGAAAAAAGATGATTTTGAGCAACCTGGACTTTGCGAAGAAAGCTTGGATTCCTGCAGCAACGACAGTTTGTGATCCTCATTTTGTTCATGGAAAGTCCTCGTGACTAAGGGTCCAAATAAAGGGCCAGCAGGAGGTAGAGCGGGTTCTCCAGTAATCAGAGGGTTGTAGGTTTGATCCCGGCTCCCACCTGATAATGCTGCTGTTGTGCGTTGGGCAAGACACTTAACCCCCCTTGCCTGAAGGTGGTGGTCAGAGGGACCGGAGATGCCTGTGCTCAGAGCAGCTTTGCCTCTGCCAGTGCCCTCAGGGCAGCTGTGGCTACATTGTAGCTCATCTCCACCAACCAGCTATCATTACAATAAATAAATAAATAAATAGATGATAGATAGATAGATAGATAGATAGATAGATAGATAGATAGATAGATAGATAGATAGATAGATAGATAGATAGATAGATAGATAGATAGATAGATAGATAGATAGATAGATAGATAGATAGATAGATAGATAGATAGATAGATAGATAGATAGATAGATAGATAGATAGATAGATAGATAGATAGATAGATAGATAGATAGATAGATAGATAGATAGATAGATAGATAGATAGATAGATAGATAGATAGATAGATAGATAGATAGATAGATAGATAGATAGATGATAGATAGATAGATGATAGATAGATAGATAGATAGATAGATAGATAGATAGATAGATAGATAGATAGATAGATGATAGATAGATAGATGATAGATAGATAGATAGATAGATAGATAGATAGATAGATAGATAGATAGATAGATAGATAGATAGATAGATAGATAGATAGATAGATGATAGATAGATAGATAGATAGATAGATAGATAGATAGATAGATAGATAGATAGATAGATAGATAGATAGATTTTTGAAGGAAAAAAAACACCAGCAAATAGGACCATTTCTTTTGTCATCCCAGGGCTCATGCAGGTTTAAATAACTTCAATTTTGTCTTCAATACAGATTTTAGGCTTCTCTCCAAACCTCCTCCTGTCTCTAAACACTAAAGTGTTTGTATATCAAGGATTTCACTCAGCTACCATGGACCATATTGTGTGTTTTCTTAACAGCATCCTAACAGAAGACGTAGCCTATATGTGATGCTTTAAAGTTCCTATTAACTCAAAATTACACAACAGAAGATAAAACAAATATTTTTTTTATCTGTCAAACCCGTGTGAATGGGTGAATGACTGTGTTATAAAGCACCTTGGGGGGTTTCCAGGTCTCTAGAAGGCGCTATATCACATGCAGGCCATTTACCATGTATTTAAACCCACATAATAGCTTTGAGAAGTATTGGTGTAACTTTCCCCTTTTTATCATGTTACAGAAAAACAAATGGATGTTTTACTGCTCGCTTCCACAGATCTGGCTCTGTCCAGTTCTCCGTCTCTGCTGCTCTCAACCATGCACACTCTTCTGATAACAATTAATTTGGTTCCAGAAGTCAGCAAAAATCATTTTTTCTTCTCTGGCATTGGACATTTTTTCTTGCTGACGTTAGCGCTCCGCTGTGTGTGTGAACGTAGAAGCGGAAGTGATGGTCTGTAATTCTGTGTTTTTAGTGTGTGTGTGTGTGTGTGTGTGTGTGTGTGTGTGTGTGTGTGTGTGAGTGGCAAGCTTTAACTTCTGAGTGTGTTTATGTGATAGTCCAGCAGTTGAGAGAAATGGCAGCCTGTCCGTCTCTGTTAGGATCTTTACTCTGCCAAGGATGCTCAAGCTCAGGGCCTGCAACTCAGACACACACACACACACACACACACACACACACACACACACACACACACACACACACACACACACACACACACACACACACACACACACACACACACACACATACTCAGTGATGCTGACACACATCACTTCAGACCCTGAGCACAGGATGAGACATCAGCGCAGACATGCAGATTCTCACAGCGACTGGAACGCCCATCAGCACTCAACAGCAATTACAAGCTCTGACACACACACACACACACACACACACACACACACACACACACACACACACACACACACACACACACACACACACACACACACACACACACACACACACACACACACACACACACACACACACACACACACACACACACACACACACACACACACACTAAAAACACAGAATTACAGACCATCACTTCAGCTTCTACGTTCACACACACAGCGGAGGTCTGCTTCTGAGTCTCGTTTCAAAATGTATCTTTTCCGGCAGGCTTTTATCTCGTAGGATGTTTGACGATGTTTTATATTTTGGGAACAATTTACTTGTGGAAAGGAGGCGGGCCATTCTGTAGCAGTGATGAGATTAAAGGATCTGTGGAAAGATCTTTTCAAAAGCACCAGTCTAATGAACAAAGTGGAGCCATAGTTGATTGATTGAAATGGCAATGATTTTATATAACAAGAATCATTTTTGTTAAATTACACAAAATTCACCATTTTGGTTCGAAAAGAGTAAAAGGAAGTCCTAATACCATCCATTCATCCAAGGTTGGGTCACTGATGCACGTCCAGCAGCAAAGACCATTCCTCATGCCTCTTGGAGAAGCCCAACATTGTTTTATCCCACCTGTGAGTTCCAGGTCTTCCATGGGAACCTCCTACCTGAATGATCTCTCAGAAAAAAAACCTACAGACTAAAGCCAGGGCCACACCGTGTTTTTGGCTGCTGTAGACACATCTTTTATTGTAAACAGAATCATGATGGAAAACGATGAGCATGGGGGCGATTTTCAGGTCCGTGGCCATCCAGTGTGACTCTCACAGCCATAGACGGAGATCCCAGGGGGGGGGGGGAAGGGGGGGGACTTCCGTCCCCCCCTCACACAAAGTTGTCCCCTCCCACAAAAGTTATTGTAAACACATAAATGCTATCAGTAAACCTGTATTGTCTTCTAAAACCACAACGTAAAAGTTAGTCTGCAAATACAAAACAATGTGTTTTTAATTGTTGAAAAATTATAGTCCCCCCAATTCCTTACAGCCCACAGGCTCACAGAAGGCAGGAATCAAAAAGCCAGCGGTTTCCAGCAGTAAGTCATTTATCACACGCTTGTTCTACAAACTTAAATATGTATGTCAAATGTGGTCATAAATGTCAAACATAGACACCGATTATCTTTAGATTTTGATCACTGGTCGGAGATCCCTTTATGACAGACCACCACCACCACAGTAAAAAAAAAGTTGTCACTTCATGTTCTCTGGTCATTCCAGGATTATTCCACTATTATTATTCCATTCACTAAGGTGATCAAAAGTTCCTTTTTCCGGACACGTACGCTTTCACGGTCTGCCCCTGGAATCTGCGGAGCATTTATAAATCGATGAAAATGTCCGCGTTTCATCCTATTTAGCAGATGAATATGGTAGAATCAAAACTAACTGGTCCGATGTATGGAAAACCACAGCGTTTAACCGCTCTTATCCCGTCTTCCCCAGGCTCTGCAGTTGTTTACAATATGTCAAAGTGCAGGTGCACCGTGCAGCTTAGGGATGAACTGGTTGCAGCAAATGTGTGGTGGAGGCACGTTGCTCAAAGCTCTCAGTGTAAAACATAGAGCCAAAGATCCCGTTGGCCACACAGACCCAAAAACACTATGAAAACTGAGAAAAGTGAGAGATCGATTAAATTGAAAGATAAACTACAGAGTATGTATATGTTTAGTGTATTTGTAAAGTAAATGTTTTAATTTTTATTATTAAAGTGAAACAAATATTTCAAGAATATATTTTTAGATTTTGTGTACGTTTTCGTTCAGTAGGACTTAGATAAAGTTATTAAATATTACAGAGTTATTCTCTAATAGCCTACAAACATTTCTATGATTTATTAAAGAGATTTCAGTCATTTTGATACTTGACTTGTGAAAGCTGATTTGAAGGTTGTTATTTTTTCAAGAACATGTTTAGAAGGAAATTTTCAAATATATTAAAATCAATATGGAACTATTTGGATTTTAGTAGCTTTCATGTTATGTGATTTAATAAAATTTTAATTTGACATTTATGTTCTCTCTCTTTGTTGTGAAAAAGTTAGATATGTTTTAGTACTTAAAATTAATGCTTTGCATCCGTCCACACGTGTAGCTGTTGATCAGCTAATGGCCGTGTCATTTCAGGACATGTTGCTTCAACTATTAATGATCTACTTTTAAATCTTTATTCTGAATTGCTTATTCCGTTTTAGGCCACTGTCTTGTTATTGAAATGAAAACAAAAAGAAAGGATGCTTATGGAGATGAACAAAATTGGCAAGATATTATTGTTGATCAATATCCTCCAGCTCCGTTCTAATGACAATATCCCATCTGTGTGTGTGTGTTGCTGTCCAACTGTCAGCAGACCAGTCAGTTGAAATGGCAGAGAAATGAAAAACATCAGACATCAGGTCATTTTTTAATGCTTCAGAACGTCAAGTAAGTAGAAACTTGCATTTTGATAAAGACATCTATAAGAAGGAAATGAAATGCCTATGAAATTGTTTCTAAACGGTTTCATTAGGCAAAGTCCAGTCACTTGAGCACATGCAGCCAGAGCCTGTCAGACACAGGCACAGAGTCTCAGGTCAGTCTCTTATAAGGACATACAGTGTTGTATGTAGAGAGCATTTTTTTCATGCCTCCCCCAAAAATTACTCTCTGAAGTTTTACTGTTTATTGTCCCCCCCAAAATTGAAATGGGATTTCCGCCCTTGCTCACAACTAATGTCAGTCTTCAATAGCCTTAAGCAAGTGTCAGAAAACCTACGACTCCGGTTTGCAATTGACTAATGAAAATACACACAAGGAGAGACACAGAAATATAGTGAAGAGTGTACAATGCAAATGCAAAATGATCAACAATGGAGGTCACACACAAGAGCACGTGGATCTCTCCTTTTTGTAGTTTAGTTCAGTCTATTAAAGAAGTGTTGATAGTGATGCTTTTTTCTCCTTACAACACTGTTTAGGGTATCTGTCGGCTTTTAGTGACATAGGGTGTCCTACTAGTGTGTGACGCACTGAACACATCATCAATAAATAAGCAGAATCTCTAACAGAAGCTAGGTGTGCTGTTGGACAAGACACACGTGCTTCCTGTACTTGCTAATCTGTTCATAAAAATAAACCTACAGAATCAGAAAAAGATCGAACATCACTGATGAAGTGCATTTGTTTTTATGTTGAATTTACTGGTTAATCAAAAAAAGAAAAAGAAAAGAAGATCAAATACATCCATCACAGGGAGGTGATGTTCAAAAACGAAAATGTGGGCTTGTAAACTCTTTGTGTTGAATCGTTTCAAATCACATCATGAATTTTATTGAATCAAAAATCGTTTTCAAATCATTAATTAATCGTGAGCAGGGATGAATCGTATCGAATTGTATCGACAGAGTGTTTCTCCGTATCGTGTATGTATCTTATCTCTGCTAGAGTATCGAGATTCGAATCAGTGGTGGAGATTCACATCCCTACTGCAGAGGCCCTGCTGGCCTCTGAGCGAGCGTGTGTGCAGTCACGTGTCTGTTTTGCACCCAAACCTGGCTTCAGCACCCTAGCAATGCAGCAGTAAGTGTGTGTGTGTGTGTGTGTGTGTGTGTGTGTGTGTGTGTGTGTGTGTGTGTGTGTGTGTGTGTGTGTGTGTGTGTGTGTGTGCGTGTGTTTGAAAAGGAGAAAGTGATGCAAAACAAATTAAGCAAGGAAAGAAAGGATAAAATAATGCGGTGAAATTGAAAGAGATGAACTGGAGAGAAAAATGAGGCAAAGCTTTGTGTGTGTGTGTGTGTGTGTGTGTGTGTGTGTGTGTGTGTGTGTGTGTGTGTGTGTGTGTGTAAGAGAGAGAGAGAGAGAGAGAGAGAGAGAGAGAGAGAGAGAGAGAGAGAGAGAGAGAGAGAGAGAGAGAGAGAGAGAGAGAGAGAGAGAGGAAAAAAGAAAGTGAGTCATGAGCAGCGCATGAAACAAAGAAGCTGGTAAATCTAAGTTTGGGCACGATTGCTGGTGTGTGGTAATGACAAAGGAGAAACGATTGAGGAGAAATCTGGGGGTGGGGGTGGGGTGGGGGGTGTTTGCAGCAGAGGAATAACCTCCTCTAGCACTTTCCTGATTCAGTCAAGTAGGGCTTATCACACACACACACACAGACACACACACACACACACACACACACACACACACACACACACACACACACACACACTCACACACACACACAATGTGACACAAACAGAGCTGCTCTTTCTACACAAGCTGTTTTAATTGAATCACTCTGCTCTGTTGTCATTTTGTCACAAGCCACCTGAACTGAAACACTTGGACACAGAGCTGCATGTGCATGTTCTAAAGCATGATGCAAATAATGTCTATGTGCATACATGGATAATAAATGATGCATCCTCCTCTCACACTCATGCAGAGTCTGCAGCAATAAAGAGAAGTCAGCCTTTAGGATTAGTTGTGGTAATATTTCCTACAAAGCCCTTGGAGAAGGAAAGCTCTTCTGAGAGAAACTCACCGTGAACACTTTCCACACCAGAAAATCTGTGCTTTCCTCATGGAGGGAAACAGACTGAAGGAGGGAGAGGCAAGGCAGACAGCTTTATTTATGATAAAAGCCAACATACCTATGAAATCAGGGTAGATGCTGCAGCAGCTGCCCATAAAGTGTAGGGGACATAAATTCATTCACTTCCTAAAATGTTTTTCCGTAAATTTGAAGAAAGCAAATAACAGATTTTTTGCCCACAATCAAAAACAACTGTTGTAGCCTGCTGTAGCTAGCGCTAACAATGAGCTAACGCTAACATGAGCCAATTAATACTAAAATACTAAAATGATCAAGTGTGGTTTTTGGCCAGCAGAAGGCTGCAGAATGGTGCCAAATAAGTTTCTAACTCAACAGTCACCAAGATCAATGTTAAAGCTCTAGCTTGAAGTTCCAAAAACTATCCACTGTTACTTTAAAAATAGTAAAAGGCTGACAAAAAAATAACTATGAAGCAAGCTTTTTTAATTTATTAATTTCACAGAATATTTTTGACTCCACTGAGGACATATTTAACATCTCTAAAACACTCTTCAGGTTCATTTTCTTTCTTTCTTTTTTCCTTTTTTCTTTACTTCAGGATTTTGCTTCTTCTCAAAGAATCTCAACCTCAAACCAGAAGAAAATAATTCATCATCTGTCAGATTGTTTTAGAATAAAGATGCAATAAAAACAACACAAATGTGTTTCTTAGGCAAAAATATTCATACAACTAGCCTGAAGAGCAAATAAATCCAAGCTGAAGTCTAATTGAAATGCAAACCACAGGACAGACTGCAACCTTAACAAGGCTGGAAATGTTAATGTCACTATGAGAGAATAAACGGATGGAGAGGAATAATAGGAAAGAGGGAAAAACTGATCCCTTTAGAGCATTTTACTCAGCAATGTGCAGGAAATATAGAGACAAATTCACCTTTAAAAGGAACTGCTAAATATATGACCAAGAAGAAAAGGAAAAGGTTGAGCGTGTTTACAGATAAATTAATAGAATAAAAACATGTATCTGTGGCAAAAGGAGATACATTGTGGTGTTTTTAATCAGCTTTGAACATTAATACCAATAACTAAAAGCAACAGCAGCTTCAAAACCAAAAAGACCGAACACTCATCCGTAAATAACAGTTTTATGTTATCCAGAGTTCAGTATTTTAGGCGTGTCCGTGGTTACTGAAATAACATTTCATTAGGCTTGTTGAAGAGTTGTATGAAAGAAGGATGCTGGGGAAGATGACCTCCATCTTAAAAAACTCTCCCACCCACTGTCTTCCACTGTGGGGACCATGGACAGCTCCTTCAGTGGCAGACTGAGACATTCCAGATGTAAAACAGAATGCTACCGTAGGTCATTCACCCCCTCTGCAGCAAGAGTGTATGACTCCTTAGTGTAACTGATAATGGCATTAACCTGGTGCACAATTAACACCAATGCAATACTCAGTATGTGTTTAATACCTGTGCAATACCAGATTTACATAGTATGTCTGTGTCCCTTACAGTGTGCTGCGTAGTTCTGAAATCCAAGTTTTTAATTTTTGTGTTTTTTAGTGGTCATAGGTTACTAACGACTAGACTACTGCATATGTGTATGAAACTCGCAGCCCTTCACCACACCTGGGTGTTCTAAAGATTAACCATAGTAAATGTGGAAAAACTCACAAAAACAGTTCACCCCAGAATCGAATAGGTCAAAATGGCTGCGGGTAATCACAAAAAAATCAATGTTTTCCTTGCTTATCTCTTATTTATCTATCATTAGGTTCCTTAAAAGGAGATTGGCAGTAGTGGCTCTACTCAAGAGCTTTAGAACCTCCAACCCACAAGAAACACAGCCACACATATTTTTAGGAAAAAAATGTGTATTTTGCACAATATGCATTGCACCTAACTTGTAAACTTGCACCGGTGCATTGAGTTAACAATAAAAACAACATAAACAGGTTTTCAGTTCCTAACTAACCAAAAGTAGTGCTTCAATATAGTCTTTTTCAGATACACTGTATTGATACAGTGCTCCTTATCCAAGCAATAACCAAAAAAAAAAAAAAAAGAAAAGTTCCAGTTTCTTTGATATCCTTGAAATCAATTCCTGGCTACCACACCCTTTGGAGAGTATGGCACACAGAATCCGCATCCAAATGCGAAGAGCTCATCCACGAGCAGTGATGACAGTCCAAGTGAACGAGGTGGTCCTGCGATGCCACAGATGGAGTCTCCTCTAGTGGAAGGTCAATCCAAAAAAAAAAAAAATTAAAAACAGCCAGAGGGTTTCTACCTCGCAATATGAGCCGAGGTTCGTTCGACAAGTGTTTTTTTCCTCTCGGTGATGACCATTCACCTCTCTTTTTCTTCCTTCTCACAATGTGCGTTTCAACAACGCAGCAACATGGGCACGAGGTGAACTAGACTCTTTGCCACAATATGAAACGTAGTTTTACAGCCTTGAGGCATTCAGGGAGCCTTGGACTTTAGGAACTTCTCCTGAGACGTTTAAGGAGCATCAGAGATTAGAACCTTAATATAACTTGGGTTACACTCTCCCCCTCTAGAATGTATGAGTCCTCGCATGCATGTCTGACTCAGCTGGCATGAGTGGGATCATTCCCCGGGAAATTGCAGTTGACAAGCTATGGAACACTGAACTAATGGCTAGAATCAAAGGTTTCCCCAATTCATCATATGTGAGCTTGCGGGGTGGGTATCTCTCTCTTCAAGAACGTCTCAAATTTGCTGTTTCAGATTGTGGTAAGGCAAAATCGGGAGAGTCTAAGTTTCTGACGAACTGATATTCAGTGGCATTATCTGTACACGAACTAGCAGGTGATGAAGGCATCAGTTCAGGTGGCATGTCAATGACAACGTGATCTGGAGCTGTACTAGGTGATGTAGCATGCAAAGGTACTTCATTACTCTCTGAAAGAGGTTTAAGTTGTGCATCATCATTGGAGAGTTCATTCATACGATTAGGCTTTTGAAGCACATTGCTAGGTGTGTGGGGGGTTACATCATTTGTGGATCGCTGAGGTGCTATGCTCCATCTGTCACTTTGGACAAAAGGACCCCTTGTGATTATCTCCAGCACCACCACACTGGGATACACTTCATCTTTATCACTGTACATTTCATCTTCTCCATTACTTTGATCAGTCTGATCACTCTTAGCTGTTGCACTTCTCAGCTTCATTTTCCTCATTTTATCCACCTGAGGACCATATGCAGCCATTTCATCCACAGGTAAAAAGCCACATGGTAAAGGGAGATCTCGGTGAAGAGTACGGCATGGTCCATCTCTAGCCTCCGACTTCACAACATAGACAGGGCTATCTTTGATTCTTCGGACCACTACAGAAATATCTTGTTCCCATCTGTCAGAGAGTATGTGCTTCCCTCTGATGTTGACATTTCTAACCAAGACCCTGTCCCCTGCAGTGAGTTCTGCTGCTCTAACATTTTTGTCAAACCTGGCTTCATTTTTCTGACCCATTTTCAGAGAATTTGCAGCTGCTAAAGAGTAGCTTTCATGCAGACGTTGGCGAAGGTTTTCAACATACTCTGAGTGCTTTCCTTAGGTTGGATTCCAAGAAAAAGACCAATGGGCAGTCTTGGCTGCCTGCCAAACATCAACTCAATAAGGAGTGTAACCTGCCGTGTCATTTCTTGTGCAGTTGTATGCATGGACTAGGGGTTTAACAAAATCCCTCCAATGGCACTTGTCCTTTTCCTCTAAGGTGCCTAGCATGCCTAAGGGCGTGCAATTGAATCGTTCCACCGGGTTTCTCCGAGAGTGATACGGGGTGGTGCGAATCTTTCTTAGCTCCCATTAAGGCACACAGTTCTTTGATAGTTCTGGACTCAAAGTCCCTACCTTGATCACTAAGCAGGCGACTGGGGAACCCATAGTGAACTATGAAGTTCTCCCACAGTGCCTTTGCAATAGTTTTTGCCTTTTTGTCTTTAGTTGGCACTGCCAGAGCAAACTTTGTGAAATGGTCAGTCACAACTAATTTGTTTCTGGTATCACGATTATCTGGCTCAAGCGTCAAGTAATCCATGCAAATAAGTTCAAGTGGGTAAACTGCAGAAATGTTTGTCAGAGGTGCAGCTTTTTGCGGAACTGCTTTCCTCCTGAAACAACGTGGACACTTTTTACACTTCTCTTCAACTGATTTGGCCATTCTGGGCCAGTAGAACCTGGCACGGAAAAGGTGTAAAGCACGCTCAAAGCCAAGATGGCCAACGTCATCATGTACACCCTGTAGTGCTCTTTCTCTGAACTGTTCAGGCAGGGTCAGCTGATAAACAGCATTTCCTTTATCAGTCCACTTTCTGTGCAGCACCCCATCTCTCAACTCAAGCCTTTTCCATTCCTTTAGAAGGATTTTCACATCTGGAAACTCAAGGATAGTTTCTATAAAGCTAGGCTTGTGAGCTCTCTCCAAGAAAATTATTACACGGGAGATGGATGGATCCTCTCTCTGAACCTCAGGTATCTTCACCGAACATATCAGGTATCTTCACCAAACATATCAGGTATCTTCACCGAACATATCAGGTATCTTCACCGAACATATCAGGGATAGATGATGGGTCAATGACTAAAGACAAATCATCTGAAGCAAAAACTTCAGAGATGGACTTAAGTTTGGCGGTGATGCGTTCTTTCCATTGTTCTGGAATTGGGGAGTTCTCAAGATAAAATGTGAGAGTTTTAGTGTCAGACTCCTGATAAGGAATGAACTTGTCAAGCTCTGGCATGATGACTTGCTGGGCTGCACATAGTTGAGCAACAACAGACTTTGGTTGCAGTGTGACAGTATGACCGCTCAAGTTGGACAAAACAACAGGGACCTTGGTGCTTGCCTTAAAGGGAATTTCCAGCAATGCAGCTTCAAGAAACAAGCCGCCAGGTAACATGTGGTGTTCATGTGGTTCAAGAACAAAATGGTTAGCCTTGCTATTTGTCCTAAGCTTGACGTTGGGCATAACACAGCATTTTTGGTTGGCAAGTATGGCGACTGGCTTTTTTCCATGTAACCTCACAGAATGTGTGCACCGGTCACTCTCTTGTGTGTGTACTATATGTCGTAGGACCATCACAACATCTTCAGAACACCTGTGGGAATGGTCCAATGCACTTAGGTTTAGATTGTCATAAAGTTGAAACAGCACATTGGCCCCAATTAGCAGTGGGACTTGATTGTTGAAATTACACTCTGGAATAACAAGTGCTAAGGCTACAAGCTGTTCTTCCTGACCTGTGATGCTCTGATGGAACATGACACAAACCTCTATGTAGACGAGATACGGGACACTCTGTCCTCCTGCTCCTTCAACTTCAAGGAGGGAACGAATTGGCTTGACAGGCAGGTGAGACAGATAGCTTTTATGAAAAGGTTCTGAGATAGTTGTGACTTGTGCATTTCTATGTGCATGAAATTACTTTAACTTTATCATCTCGTCATGTGTGTGAGTGTATGGCTGATTAGCTTATCAAGTCACATATGCTGATTATCAGACAAATGGATCATTGCAGGACAATATTCATTTCAACCTTATTAACTTAGGCACGGATTAATCAAAAAAATATTTTAACCATATTGTTAATTACATTTCATGATTAATTAACTCAGATGAGCTGAAAATGTTCACTTTTATTCAGAGGCAGGAGGAATCTTGTAGAAGCGGTAAGGGGGAGCTTAGGCCTTGAAACGGGAACAGTTTGTTGACAATATGTTATCATGTGTTCAGAGCTGCAGAATCGTCTGGCTTGGTTGGGACATAGAATTTAAAATCCACTGTAGAGAATGAAATTATGTCTGCAGATGACTGGTGGCATGTAGGTCAATATGTAGGTGAAAAATGTCCCTTTCTGGACGTTACACTTCCGTTCTCTCTCTGCAATAATAATAGGATACTACTACTACTACTACTACTACTACTACTACTACCTCTCTGCAATAATAATAGGATACTACTACTACTACTACTACTACTACTACTACTACTACTACTATTATTATTATTATTATTATTATTATTATCAATAATAATAATAATAATAATAATAATAATAATAATAATAAATGCTTGTCCAACGATGTAGAGTTAGTACTTTTTTCAGTTAATTCACCATAAACTTGTTCAAAAACATTTCTAATCCCTTTTCTCCACTGTTATATCATGGCGTTTGCGTAGTGAGACGTTTGGTGTAAAATACACTTGTTCCATTAATTATGGATACACCAAGCGCTCCGTCACCTCCATGAATGCTGGTGTTTGGACAGAAAACAGAAGGTGATTCTGTTTGAGTTGGAATTCATAAGTCAGTGTGCATGTTGACATGAAGCTGACTATAGATTGGTATGGCCACCGTCGTTTTTGAGCTGCTGAGGTGTGTATTCACCGCTTCCCTGTGCAGAACCTCGGACAGCTACTCCCTGAAAGCTCCCAGCTCTGATCCAGAACCATGGACAGCGCCAGAGCTGGAGTCACTCACATCATTCATTCCCCTGATCAGTCTCTTCCTCTTTAAAAGCAGCCAGCTGCAGATCATCAAGGAGAAAAGAGAACTGTTTGGCAGACATGACACATGAGGGCGCTAGAAGACACGAAAGGAGCACCTAGAGAGGATGGAGAAACACCAGGAGGCACATGAAGGAAGGGGCAGACGCAGACCATGACAGTAGCTGTTTATTTTTTACTTTTATACAACGAATTTGGAGGCAAATTGCATTAAACTGATTTGGTATAAAAACATTTTTTTCTAAATCAATTTCAGAACTGTTGCACATCAGGTTTGGTGTTCATGTCAGAATTTATGCTTTTGTTTTACAACTATAACTAATGTTTTTGGATAATAATTTTACAGTTGAAATGTGTATTTTACTACTCTTAAAAATCACTAAATAAACATTGAGCTGATTTAAACTGCTGCATGTTTGCAGTGAAACATTCAGGTCGTCACCTGTAACATTATCAGACATGTAATGACCCAATAGTTTTCTGAATCCTCTGATAAACAAGTGAGAAGGAAGAAAGTCAGACGTAATCTCTGCTGGCTTAAAATATCTGTGCAGAAAATTATTGTTTTCATTTCAGAAACCTTTCAGTTGTTTTGGTGCCTGAATGTGTCTAAATGCAGACATTATTTATTTTTACAGAAAGGAAATCCTGCTGTTCTGAGTTTTGGTTGAGCACAGAAATGCACCACATATGACAAAGTCGATCAGCTTGTAGGTGTGTATTAGTGTTTTCATTTTGCATTATTAAACAGCTTATGCTAGTTGTTACAGTTAGCTCACAGCCTAGTGTGCGTTTGGATAGATGGTGAAGGGGAAAATGTAAGAAGTTACAGACTGACCAATCCTAGTTTGAAAGGAGAAAACTTAAAGGTCTAAGAAAGTTGAAGTTAAGTTTAGCTCAGGGTTAAAATGATGATATTTTTCTTTAAAAAATAGATAAATAAGAATCATGAAATGCAGAAAAATATTTTAGCAAAGAATGGTCTAAAAATTGAAATGTAAATAGATGAAAAGTGAGGGAAATGAGCATAAAGAAGACTGAGGAGAGCAAAATAAAGAGTTAAAAAGAACAAATGAAGGCGAGAGAGAAAAAAGATTATGGGAGAGGAAATGAAAATAGCCCTAGTGCATCTTTTCAGGCAGAGAAGGTTAAGAAGTCAGGAGGTGGGAAGCAAAGAGGAATAGAACAATGCTGGTTGTTGCTGCAGGTTTGGAAAAATGAGGGAGGAGATTTAAAAGAGCAAAATACAAAAAGATGAAAGAATAGAAGAAACGATGATTCCTGTGGGCTGAATGTTCTGTTCTCTAGCCTCTTACCTTTGTGTGTGTGTGTGTGTGTGTGTGTGTGTGTGTGTGTGTGTGTGTGTGTGTGTGTGTGTGTGTGTGTGTGTGTGTGTGTGTGTGTGTGTGTGCACGCCAGAGCCCAGGGGCGGTCTGTTCATCACATGAAGAGAACAAAGATCAAGTAGGAGCCAGGAGGGTGGCGCACTGCTGTTCATCATCCGCCTGAGCAGAGGAACTATTCTCTGAACGTCTCATAGGAATCTGTTCATGTTCACACAAACGAAACAAAACATGTGTGATTTGTTCACATCAAGCTGCGACTAATGAGCACTCTCTGCAGTGATTTATGATGAAACAATTAGCAAGCTGCTGTCATAAACAAAATGTACAGAGTGGCTCTGGATTATATTTCCCCAGCTCTGCCCCTTGTCCAGGATCTTCGGGTTCTCAGCATTTCACTGCGGAGAATGTTTTTCAGGTTTGAGAAACTCATTTCAGCTTTTTGCAGACAACGTGGTTGTGTTAGCATCTTCCAGCCGAATGCACTGGAACGATTCTCAACCAGGAGTCAGCTGATCCTTGACTTATCTCCTGAAGTGAAGGAGTTTGAGTATTGTCTTGTTTCAGAGCGTGACTCTGGTCTGGCGTGGTGGAGCTGGTTTGCTGCTCCACCATTCCAGCCCTTTCCCATGACCATGAGATTTGGAATGAGACCAAAAGTATGGGGTTCAGTATAAAACCAGGGCAACAGGCTCGGCTTCAGAGAGAGTGAGCTGCTGCTCCTCAGCTGAGGTGGTTCAGTCATCTGATTGATCTCCTGGTCTCCTCCCTCTGTAGTTTTCCCACACCTGTCCCACTTGGAGCAGATCCCAGGTCAAACTCAGAGCTTGCTGGGTGGATCCTGTACCCTCTTTGGCCTGGGAACACTTTGGGATATGTTACCGCCACTCCCTGGTTTAGGATTAGCAGAGGAACATGCATGTATGAAATAATTTTCTCTTTCCCTTTATGTGTTTGAGACATCACCATAACCAAAGGAGCACATCATTCCCAACTTCTACCTCTGGATGGTTAGCTCCGCCCCTCACAGCAGGAAGCTAATGGAGTCTGTCTGGTTCCTTTGGTATCGTCCCCTTAGTATGAGAGCATGTACACACACACACACACACACACACACACACACACACACACACACACACACACACACTCTTTATTCATGAGTCACAGGAAAAGGTCTAACATTTTCATAGAGCTGTGTAATTCTAATTTCCGTGTGTTTGTGTGTGTGTGTGTGCACAGGCGCACGCCCCATGCTAAAACAATGATTAAGACTGAAGCAAGAAGAGAAGCTTACCATCTGAATTGATTTTTATGCTCCACGCTCTCCTTCCTTCCTTTTGTAAATTGACTCCCAACTTTTCTTCATCCCTGTCCCTCTCAGGCTCCGCCCATCCATTTTGTCAGCTGCATCTTTGCTCTCGCCAGCTGAAATAGTCATAATTGTCTATTTGGGATCTTATATTCATGAACACGGATCTTTAGTGGGTGGATGCTGACCTGCTGCTTTTGTAAAGGAGATCTTGTCGTGTGAGCATTTTTAACTGCTTCCATGAAAAAGAAGACAAGTCCTGAATGATCAGAATGCAAAAACTGATGTGTGTTTGTATGCCAACAGAATGTCAATATAACAGATTCACTCTGTCAGAGCTGAAATGGAGATTTTTACACCTGCAGTCCGATTCCACAGGTCTGAATCGGTTTGTCACTTAGAATCTTTAATCAGACGAAACACTGCAGACCTGTGTGAAAATGTATCATGGAAGTTAAAACAACCCTTAGATAAGAAACGGTGTCCTCTGTGGTGGAAAACCACAACGTTGATTGTCTGGTCTGAGGCCCTGTGTGTGTGTGTGTGTGTGTGTGTGTGTGTGTGTGTGTGTGTGTGTGTGTGTGTGTGTGTGTGTGTGTGTGTGTGTGTGTGTGTGTGTGTGTGTGTGTGTGTGTGTGACCAAAGGGCTAGGACTGAAATGCAATGAAACTCACTGCAGAAGATGGAGTGATTGTAAGAAAACCCAAATGTTCACATCATCCAGGAGCTGAGGCACCTGGGAATCGAAGAGATGAAGGAAACCAGGAGTAAAATGTGTGTGTGTGTGTGTGTGTGAGAGAGAGAGAGAGAGAGAGAGAGAGAGAGAGAGAGAGAGAGAGAGAGAGAGAGAGAGAGAGAGAGAGAGAGAGAGAGAGAGAGAGAGAGAGAGAGAGAGAGAGAGAGAGAGAGAGAGAGAGAGAGAGAGGGGGCAGGGCTGTGAACGAAGGATGTGGATGGAGATGATGGAGAGGAAAACATGATAGTGTCCAGGATGTTGTATGAATGAGTGTGACCCAGGAAAGTTCAGGGACCTGGCACTGAAGGGACCGCCCCCTGGTGGCAGGAAGAGTTACAGCTGGAGAATAAACACGTTTGTGTGGAATCATTCAGTTCTCTGATGGAGGAAGTGAGACAAATAAAACGTCACAGAATAATTAACATTTTAAACCCCAATAATACAGTTTCCTCTGTGGAGGTTATTTTCATGAAGGTGTTTCAGATCCAATAGGAAGAAAAATCAATAAAAGCTGAAAGCAGGTTCTTGAATTATGGTAAACAGGTTTGTGGGAAAAGTGACTGTTGCTTTGAATTGAAAAAAAAAATTATCCAACAGAAAATTCACCATGGCTGAAGTTCTCCTCAGATGTTGGTGGCATATACGTCTAGAAATGAGAATTGTCTTTTATCACATGACAGTAGGTCAGAGGCTCAGGAGTTCTAGTTCTAAGCAGAGCTGTAGAAAGAGAGTTGCAACACTCCAGTAGACTTCTATGGAAAGAATGAAGTGCGGAAGTCATGTTCAGTGGTTCATGTAGCTTCGAATAGTTCCAAACAGCCCCCGCTGTTGTATTGACCGCAGTTAATTTTCGGTGTTTCGGAAGGATTTTCTCCGGTAAGTTGATGAAATGTCATCATTTTGTTTGCATTGTGAAGCGTTAGCTAACCACTTCGTACCAAAATAAGCCAACGATGATATTTTAGGTTGCCAGTTTTAGCTAGATAACCTTTAATGAGCTAATTGTGTGCAGCTTGTTGATTGTGAGCAGGAGGGTTTAGAAAAGCTTGACGAGTTGCAGACGGGTTTATTTCAGTTTGTTTGATTCTACGTTTTAAAAATATTCCCCACAGTTTGAAATAGATTATAAACTTTTAACATTATTAGTTTTCTTTGGGATTTTTTTTGTACAATATGTTGCTGGTTGCTGTATCAACACGAACATGCATCAAAATGGAAGCACAAATGGAGAGACCAAAAATAAAGAAAAATGTGATTGTGAAGACAAGTACTTATTTAATATTTTTCAGTTAATAAAACTGATTGCAACGAACTGCTGAAGCATGAGACAAACAGGATTACGAACGTAAGAAGATATGTTGTTCTATTTTGTGTACTCAAGTACCGTAATAAGAATAGAATTACAATATTTCAAGAACTGTAGTCGAACACAATAACGTTTAAATATTAGACATTTTCCATACAACTGCTCATTTCCACTTGCTTGTTAATATTAGCATTTGCATTTGTGTTAAGTAAGGAATGACAAGAAATAAGAATTAACAATAACATAAATATCAATAAACAAATGTCAAAGAGTAACTAAAACAAAAATCTTATTTAGCCATTAAAAGTTAAACTGTGTTGTGTCCATCTTCATGTTTTCATAGTGGCTGTGCGGAGAGCTGACCAGAAACAACGGTGGTGGCAAATCCCAGTTGGGTCTGTGATGGAGTGATGCACGCCTGGAGTGATTGCCATCTCATCCACAGTAAGCACACACTCTCTTTCCATCTCTGTCAGATTTTTAACCTTCAAAGTGAGCATGTCAGAAACCTCTCCTGACACACCTGGTCCAGTTTAATGGGCTGCATTTGTCTGTGCAGGGTTCTAACATCAGGCAGAGGGATACTCATGTCCTGAAGAAACCTGGAGTCTGTTTAACCCACTGAAAACCGAGTTGTATGGCCTCTTTGATTGTCTGTTTACTCCATTTAATGTCTCTTGTGTTTTTCATGCCTTTTGACTTTCTTTTTGCTCCCTTAGGTTTTCCAGCTGGTTCCCTGGTTGCATAGCCTGTTCCTTTCTCCTCCTGGCCCTGGCGCTGGCTCCTCATGGCTTCCTGGGATGTCCATCTCTCCTCATCTCTCCTTGTCTCATTTGCCTCACTGCTGCTGCTGCTTTCCTCATTCTCTGAAATTACAATGGCACTGTTAGAATAAAGAATAATTTTTAAATAAAATAAATAAAAATGTCTTAATATTTCAAAAGCTTCATACCACAGTTTACTTGAGTACAATATGTGTGGTCACTGGTCAGTGGATCAACATGCATAGGTTCTGCTACTTCTCAATACGGGATCCTTCCTCCTCCTTGGTTCAGGGTGAGGAACAAACAGAGATGGAACAGCATCAGCCCTGAGTCTCACCTTGCCTAGTCTTCGAAAACTATCCCTCCTTAACATGTGCCTGCTGAGTGGTGTATTATGTCCTGCCACATTTAATGGTTTAATTGCAGCCTTGTGCATTTGAGAGCAAAACATGTAGAGCCTTGATAGAAAACATTTCAGAGTGCACATTAAACTCACTGCACACAACTTTTTATTGTTATGATCTCTGGCCATGGTGAGGTTGCTCCTGCTGACTTGAGCCAACCATTTTCTTCTTCTCTCTGCATCTTTGGGGAAGCCATAATTCTGATTCCTCTCTAAGACCAATTGCTAAATGCAGCGCAGCCAACCATGGTAAGATAATCAACCTATAAAGGTATTATTAAAATACAGTTTATAGAAATATTGAACTAAACCAAAAATATAGAGATGTCAAATTGCATTTAAAAATTTTATCCAACCCTAAAATTTGTAATTTCTAATTTTAACCCACGTACTAATTTTATTTTAATAATATTCTAAATAAAGTTTTTCAAAAGAATTTCATTAGGTCTTGAGTACATAGCTCATAATTAATGATTCAGCTTATTTGTGCATATGTAATGACTAAACATAATGTTGGTAAAATGCTTTATTAAAAATGTGTAGCGTAAATACACATTTTATATCCTCAGGTTAACTTTGTATGGATTTACATGGAAAAGAACAATAACATTTTCACACAAAGGGTTCTTTCACATTTAGCAGAAGAAAATAAAAATGGGATTTTGAAACTGGCCCGCAGTTGAGCATTCTGGCTAACTCCTACATTTTTCTCCCAGGAACATAAATTTTACCAAGTGACTTGTTAAGCCGGACATTATCAGGACTTGGTCTGTCTTACCTCAACCTGCCAAAAACTGACTCCCCCCCCCCCCCCCCCCCCCCCCCCCCGTCACCCCCCACCCCCAGGCTGGGTGCTCTTAAAACTTCTCAAGGGTCATTCTGGAAGATTCCAGGATCTCACTTTTATCAAAACCCTGGTGTTTTTCTGTTTATCTATAATCAAAGAAGGTGTTTAGGTTGTTCACCCTTAAAATAGAAATCAAGGTGCTCTAAGTTAAAATCTTATCAGCCACAGACCTAAACTGTTTGTTTTGTGTTTCCTTTTATGTTAAACCTCTGTCACTTGGTGTTTCTCCAGTTAAAATTCATGCTAATGGTAAAACTGTCCAGTTTTAAGACATGCATTTTATTCTTTCCCATTTAAAGTAATACTTTGATGCTAAAGTAATACGTTTTGAGGCTTTGAATGAATAACTGTGTTAAATTGTGATCATGTACTTTCCCTCTTGGAAAAGGTAGAGTTTATTTCGAAGAGCCACTGTGCCCTCCAGTGGTTTTTGAGTGAGATACAGGTGGGCGTGCCCTAAAGGTTATATAAACACCCATCCGAACCTCGTGGCAGCAGTTATAAGAACAAAGGACGCCTTAAGCTCATTCCCTGCGGGCTGTTTTCCATCTGGCCCAGCAGAACCCAACGTTTTAAAGTAATTAGCTCTCAAAAGTTACAGTAAAAACTTAGAAACAACTCAGCTTGTTTTGTTTTGACTTCCTACGTGAAAGCGGAAGTCTGCGTGTTCTCGAAACATTAAAAGTAAAAGCAATTTGGAACACAGTTGGATGATTCGGCTCCGTTTTGAATTAATTTGGGCCCGCGATCTTAATTCCACGTTTCGAGGCCGCAGAGGTGAAGGAACCAAAAAGTCAAGCCACTATCGAGGATGACCACATCCTCTCCTTTCAAGACCAACATTGACCAAACAGGGAGCCAGTAACATTTAATCCAAAAAAGCCACAAGCAGGAACCCAAGACGTTTGGAGCCACTGGCCACCCTCCCGGCGACGGACAGCACGTCTGTGAAAAATCTCATCTGGCTGACTTTTGTGCTAAGCCCGATTAGAAAATTCATATTAGTCCATTTCTTTATGGCATGTTTTTATTTCGATCCCAGATTCACTTTAGCCTTCCAGATCCCCTTTCTTCTTATGCCATAACGAGCCCCCTGACCACACACACACACCCACTCCTGTATTCCTATACCCATAGGAACACACACACACACACACACACACACACACACACACACACACACACACACACACACACACACACACACACACACACACACACACACACACACACACACACACACACACACACACACACACACACACACACACACACACACACACACACACACACACACACACACACACACACACACACACACACTCCTGTATTCCTATACCCATAGGAACACACACACACACACGCTCACTTGTTCTCCTTACAGAAGTTATTCCTAATAATTACTATAATCCTATGTGTCACCAAAGTTCCACTTTTATTACAGACTAGTTATGTCATAGCACTGCCATAAAGCCTTGTGTTTGTCCACTTACTTATTCACATGCATGAAACAATAAGCTGTGTTTGGTTCTCTTTGTCAAGTGTCACAGCTGATGTTTATTATAAATTCACAATGCTTAAATCATGCCTGATCATTGCCTAGCAATCTCGAGAATAGCAAGCGCATTCTGACAAGAACTCATTTTTCAGATTAAAATGTGGTGTTAACTTTAAGACTGATTACATTGATAAGATATAAATATTAAATACAGTGTTCCAGTTCACACAGGCAAAACTGGGTGGTGCCCCAATTAATTAATATAAGATCATAAACAAGCTAAATCTACGCCACATTTGAAGTATAGATATAAATCTATATGCATCGCTACAATGCTATTATACATGTTGTACAAGTTTGGTATTCATTTTTTTCACAATTAACACACTTTTTTATCTACTGTGTTTGACCATGCAGTTTCATTGAAATTCTCTTTTTAATTGCTATTAGTCAGGCAATAGAAGCCAGATAAACTGGGTTATAGATGCATGTACCGTCTTCACATAAAAGTATAAAGTAATGATTGTAAAATGTATTCTACTGAACATCATAGATCATCATTCAAAGCATAAACAGCTACATATTTTCTTCAAGGTAAGCTGGAGCAGAATTCTAGCTTTCAATAAACCACTTTAAAATGGATATTACAACTCAAGTTTAGGGCTTCTTGTAGGACTTAAAGATATTAAATGTGCTTATATTAGAGCAGTCTGTTGCATTACTACATCAAATGTATTGCTATAATATATTATAGTAATGTATGTGGTCTAAATGTATTCTACAGTGTGTTGGGACTGTCGTGTTCCTGTAATGTAGAACAGTCACGGGTGTCTGCCTTCCTACAAATGCTCGGAAAAATATAAATAGGCTACTTTGTAAAGGAATTAGGACATAATATATAATATAATATATAATATTATTCAATAATTACCAAAATTCGCCAGGGGAAATGTGACAATATTCAACTTTTGTGATTTGTCCCACCATACGCCGTTCAAATTGACTTACAGCGCTGGGATGTTTGGAAATACTGAGAGCTCCATGAACCATGTGACCACGAGTCGGCGAGTTCAAAGCATGTCGCAACTCTTTCTTTCTACAGCTCTGGTTCTAAGAAGTTCTGGTCCTCAGAGGTTCTGGATCATCCTGACATAACAGCATCAGCTCCATCCATGATGAGAACCTCCCGTTTCACCACATCCCAAAGGTTCTGGACTGGACTGAGATTGTGGAGGCCATTGGAGTCCAGTGAACTCATGGCCATGTTGTAGAAACCAGGTAAAGATGATCTGAGCTTTGTGTCATGGTGCATGATCCTGCTGGAAGTCGCATCAGAAGACGGGTCCAGGAAAGGTTTTCCATTCTCTTCTGGTCCAGTTCTGGTGATCATGTGGGATTTCTAGCCTTGGTTTCCTGTTCCTAGCTGACAGGTAAAACACCTGATGTAGCCTTCTGCTGCTGGAATCCACTGGGAGCAGCTGGAGAGCTATTTCAGTCCTTGGACAGTTTTTGAACAACACAGCACAGCTTAGAATCTCTGCTCTGATTCTTGACTTGATCCTCAACAGGTTGTTTTCACCACATCTAGATGTCTGAATAAACAGAACAGCAGCTTGACTGATAACTGGTGTACCTAAGAAAATGACCACTGAGATATTTCTGTGTTGTTCATTGGCACATTCCTCTTATCTCTGACTTCTACATGAGCATCAGGACTCTTCAGCAGCGACTGTTTTGGGTTGTTTTTCTTGTTCTTGTTTTGGGCTAAAGAACCTAAAGTTCTCCTCAGATCACAGCTTTATTATTTCCCACCCTTATTTCATTCAGATGACAGGTCACGGTGAGCTCATTCACACGACTGCTTAAACTAGTTAAACAGGTTTTACTAGTTTCTACTATCTGGCAGGAAGCACAAGCACATTCCCATTTACAGCTAAAGTAGCTATGATGCTGGCTAATGGAGCAGAAACCTGCATGTGAACTAAGAGCCTCTCCTGAGGTTAATGAGGTGTGTGTGTGTGTGTGTGTGTGTGTGTGTGTGTGTGTGTGTGTGTGTGTGTGTGTGTGTGTGTGTGTGTGTGTGTGTGTGTGTGTGTGTGTGTGTGTGTGTGTGTGTGTGTGTGTGTGTGTGTGTGTGTGTGTGTGTGTGTGTGTGTGTGTGTGTGTGTGTGTGTGTGTGTCTAAACTCCATTCTCAGGCTATAATAGAGACAAATTAATAGAAGAGCACATTGCTTCAGTAGGGTGATTTATGTTTTGTTAAGGCTCCCTTCAGCTGACTCAGGGAGGGTTTTAAGGACGCGTGATGGAAGGTGGATGGCAGATATGTGTAAAGGTTCCTCACATAGCAAGGTCCTAGAGGAAGGACAATTAAACCGTACTCCAACGCTGAACTCACCTAAGATTTATTTTTATTAAAGCCTTAAAAAGTAGCACAGAACAGTTTCCTGCTCGTCTGCCCTACTGGTTAAAGGTGGAATTACAACTGTTGTAAACAACCCGGCTTTAGCTAGCGCCAATGAACTAACGCTAACATGAGCCAACTAATACTAAAATAAACAACAAAGTACAAAGATCCACACTGTGTGACAAAAAACAAAAAACAAAACAAAACAAAAAACATTTCCAGTAGCAACAAAGCCAGGTCACCATCAGTCTGTAATTTTATAGCCTCTTTTAGCTCCCTCAAACTGGCGGAGGTTGCGTCGATGTTCACTCTGGTTTTAGCTTTTTGCTTTTCCTCAAAAGGCATTACTCTGTCACTCTTACATCCAGGCTGTTCTATGGTGAAAATAAAATGGCATTCTTCTTGTGCTTTTTACTGACAAACCTCAAACTGAAAATTTTAACCACTAGCATTACAGCTAACAGCTATACAGGCTATCTGGTAAAGTGTGTCCCCTTATTGAGCATTGACCCGCTCCAAACATCATCTTCTGGGATATAAAATTAAGCCTAAAATATGTGAGCTGTTTTGCAGTTTTCTGCATTTGCATTATAAAACATAACATCAGTCAAATGCATCACCGTTTATATTTGTGACATATCAAACCTTTCTGTTTGCTTATGTGTCAGCCATCCTCTTTTATCATCATTTTAAACGTGGCTCTAAATCTGAGACTATTTAACTTCGGAAGATGCGTCAGAAGTTCAGAGATGTATTCTTGTTCCCACTTTACCTCTCTGGTATTGGGCCAAAGCCAGATTGTCAGAAGGTCCAGCTGCTGTGCAGTTGAAGCTTCTAGCAGAATCTGCTGGTTGTTCTCAGAGTATAAATAAAAGAGGGACATCTGGGCCACTCTGCTCAGGCTGCTGCCCCATGACCTGATCCCGGTTGAGCAGAGGGAGATGGATGGATGAAACTTTCTTATGTTGTTTGCAACATTAGTTTTCTTAGTTTTAGGAGATGATTCACTCTCTGCTGAGCAACATAGGTAGATCACCACAAGAGGGCAACAACGTTACATACAATGTGAGTAAAGGAGGAGAGCAGATAGGACATAAAAGGAGGGACACAGGAAAGTGGAAAGTGACTATTATTATTATTATAATTATATTTTTTATTTTGTAATAATAATAATAATAATAACTATTATTTGTATTATTATAATTATTGTTGTAATTATCATTGTTATTATTTTTATTATTATTGGTAGAAAATTGACAAAGTGATGAACGCAATTAAAGATTTAGAGAAGGGGAGGACAGGGGCGTGTCCAGGGAGTGGCCTGGGGTAGCACATGCCACCCTTGGAATCTGATTGGCCACCCCAGGTGCTAACACACTAATTTACCTTTAAATAGGCTTTTCATTGTCCGCAAAAGGCTTGGAGGCAAAACAAAAAAGGCATAACCGTTGGTGCCACCCAGGCACAAAGTTGTGCCTCACCTGGGTCACCCCATTTTAAAAGATCTGGACACGCCACTGGGGGAGGAGATGCACGCACACACACACACACACACACACACACACACACACACACACACACACACACACACACACACACACACACACAGAACCAGTTTGTCACATTTCTTTTCCACCCCTGATGGTCCCGCTCCTCCTCTGCCAGGTTCTATTGTTATTTTTATCTATTTTTTGGTTCTGCAGCCGTTTGGTTTGTGTCTGTCAGATGTTCCGAGTGTCAGTGCAAAGGAAACAGTCTTTTGTTCTCCGATCAGATGTCACCAGTGCTATCTCAGAGGGTGAAGGGCTGACAACCAATCACACGTTTCCATTAAAAGCTGCTGCTTCGTCTCCATGTTTGTCTGCTGAGTGTTGTGATGATGCAGCAGATTATTATTATTATTTATTACAACTAACATCAGTTTTCCCTCAATTTTTCATCACAAGAGGTTTGAAGCAGGCTTGTTATTTATAGTAATAAAGTACATTAAATGAACATAATCTGCTCTTCTTCGTCAGCAGTGCTTTAATTGTATTTTCTTTTCTTTGGTGACAAATAAACAGCATGGATAATAAAATGTGCCTTTTCTTAAATGAGGGAGCTGATTTTAACCTCCCATAAGTGCTCAGACTGTTGGACCAAAATCTGAATTTCTTCAACTTACCTGAGGTCAGGTCAAACAGGCAACAGGTGTGGACTTCCACTCACGTGGGTGATCTTGTGACATGCCAAGATCTGAGAGAAAAAACAATAGCCCAGCAAGCTATAAAGCTCCTCCCAGTGGGACACACCTGGAAAACATCCAGAGGAAAATTCCTCCTTGCCTTACTGTCGCTGTTGACGAGGAGCAGCTGTTCTCCTGCAAGCTCTTCCTCCTGATGGAGCTCCTCTGCTTAGCTCTGAAGCTGACGAGCCACCACACCCTCATTGCAGCCACTTGTATCCAATGTCATGTTTCCCAATATTGATCCAAGACTTGTGACCATACGTGAGAGTTGGAACGAACCAGGAAAACAAGAGCTTTGCTTTCAGACTCAACTTCCTCCTCATTGCTTCGTCCTGGAGATAAAGACTATCTCTCCTCCATCCTACCATCTCTAGCAAGATAATTTAATACTTCCTCATAGGGCTTCCAACTCTGGAAGGAGCATCCCTCTCTTTTCTGACCTCTGTCAGTGAATAAAGAAAACTCTCAGGTTGGCTGGTAAGAATGTTCTTTTATTGATTTGAGCTTCTGTGACCTTAAATGCTCCTTCTGCCTGCTTCACTAATACTGAGAAAAGCTTCACTAGTGGTTTCTAGACACAGTTGGACTGAGTGAAAAACCTTTGAAGTGATGCAGTGAAAAAAAATGATCTGAATACACATTTTTATGTTTAACATTTCAAATAGTTGGATATCATCCACAAATGAGATAGCATACAAAAAACTGTGTGTGTGTGTGTGTGTGTGTGTGTGTGTGTGTGTGATGCAGTCACTCCAGATCCTTGTGTGTGATCTTCATCTCGATGGGACGGGAAAGAGAGAAGAAGCTTGTTAAGAGCTTCGCCACAGGATGGCGAGTTGATCACAGAGCAAGCTGGAGGTTCCTCTGAACTTTTAGGAGTGGAGAGATGAGAGGAAAGTGAGAGAGGGAAATGGAAAAGGACATTTGGGAAGAGCAAGACACGGTGATGGAAAAACAAATCATTCAAACACCGGTGGCATTTCAGAGAGGGGATGGTTTAGTCAGTAAGATGGACAATGTGTCTGTTAATGCATCATAAAGCTGCCATCATTAAACACATGCAGGCTCATCAAAGCAATGTCCTGGTTTGAAAGCCTTCCTTATCTAGTTTGTAGAGATGGATTCTGCAGGGTAACTGATGAATAAAAACTCAAAGATGACGACTTTCTGGGATGACTTGTCCCCCACTCTAAATGTGTTGGTTAATACATTGACTGTAGGCTATAATGATATCACTTAAGAAGTAATGACATGAATAAATACTTTTACACAACATAGACTCAGTGTTGTCGCAATCAGTGTAACCGGGAATGCATCCTTTAGCTAAAACACTGCCTCTGTTATGAGGTCTGAACATCTAGTTTCTGAACATTTAAGAAAAAAGGGAAATAGTTTACAACTTCAATGTAATCTGTGACTTTAATAAAGTTGTTTTTCTGCTTGGGTTCATACAATTGTCTGTAGGCAAACAGTTACTTCAGTTTAAATGAAATGAGACACAACAAAAAGGAACTCAGATCTTCAGAAATAATGTTTCTCGTAGCTCCACGCATCCACGGAGAGAACAAACAAGCTCCATGCCAAAAGGCAAAAGACACCATCTGCACCATCATGCAGTCCATTCATTTAATTTTATGTTCATCTTTTTTTAAGAATTCAATTCAATCATGTTTATTTATATAGCACCAAATAATGACACGACTCTCAAGGCTCTTCACACAGTAAACATTCCAATACAGTCCAGTTCATTAAGCCAATCAGTAAAAAGTTTCCTAAATAAGGAACCCAGCAGATTACATCGGCAAGTGGGAAGTAAGAAGTGCCTAAATGTCCTCCAATAACCCCTAAACTCATGCATTAAGGACAATAACACGTTTAAGTCTGCAGGTCACTGTGGTAACTAGCCCATAGAACAACACAGCTGGAAGTTAATTATAAAACCTGTCACTAAACCTCACAAACATCACTGCTTCCTGAGGCTACACACACACACACACACACACACACACACACACACACACACACACACACACACACACACACTCTCTCTCTCTCTCTCTCTCTCTCTCTCTCTCTCTCTCTCTCTCTCTCTCTCTCTCTCTCTCTCGAGTTTAGAATTTGTTGTGAGGACCGTCATTGACTTCCATTCATTTTAGTGACTGGATTGTGCCTAACCCTAACCCTAGCCCCACCTCTAACCATAATCAGTCTACTCCTAACCCTAACCACAACTGAATTCACACCATACCTCTTAAAATAACCAGTAGAGCTCTGTGACATTGTCCCACAGTGAGGACCAGCAAAATGTCCTCACTTTGCCACCAATGTCCTCAGTTTGCAGGTACATCCCTTTGATGTATAGACCAGTTCCCATTACACTCACACGAGAAAAGAAATAAATCAGAGCACATGAATGCTTAATTTTTTTTTTTTAGAATTTTCACCTAATTTAAATTGAAAAGCATACAGAAATGATTTTATTTGGTGTGGGAGGAGTTTGGCGAGGTCATGAGAAAAGACTTCTGTACGACTTTGAGGAGATTCCTCCACCCTCCAGTGTCTCAGGAGGGGAAAGAAATGTGATACCAACACTGTTTACCATGGTGCTGATGTGCTGCTGACCACAACTCACAACTAAGTGGACTAGTGCATGGAGCACTTTAAACTCCTCAATCCCATCACACGTCTTTCACTGAGGAAGTGAAGTCTGAGGACTAAGGGTGTTTCTCAATGCCAACAAAACCCGCCTTGATGTTAAGGCCCCACCCCGGTTGCCTAGGAGATTTGTCATCAGGAACCACCAAGACGTGTTCCAATGTTTGTGTTCTACCGTGGTGTGTGTTCTCCGTCTGTTAGCCGTTAAGCTAAGTAAGGATACACAGGAGGTGTCATGTAGCCTAGCCTTGGTCAAAAATTTCCCAGAATACACCACAGTATTTTCAAAAGGATGGCGGATCAGAAGCCGACAGCTACTTCAGGGGCAAATTTCAAGTTTAACAGTAAAAAAAAATTTTTTTAAATGTTTATTAGATCCAAAGACTTTATCTATGGTTGGTTTGTTGCTAAGTAGTTACAGCTTCGGTGGCTAGCGGGTAGTAATGCACTTATACATTTAACAAATTTATCCACAATTTAAGTAAAAGGTTCCTTTTATATTTATATTGAAACTAATACGTATAAAATATAACGTTATCTCCCGTGTCATGTGACTTTACGTGATTGCCGTGGAAGTCTGTTCCATTCAAGTTTTTTTAACCAAGGAAGAACAGTGTCCTCGCAAGGCCAGGTGCCTTGACACTGAGCAACATCCTAAGTCTCGAGGGCCTTGTTCATGATTGAGGGAAAGATCAATCGTGAGATCGACAGGCAGATTGGTGCTGCATCTGCTTGTTCTTTTAAGATGTCATGTTGACATGGTTTGGGGAATGCGTTTAATCCAAGACATGCAGAATCACACACTCACAGATCTTATGGTAAAAAAAGAATCTTTATTTTAAAACGGGAACTGAAGATGCACTGGAAAAGCCCAGAGGAGATCGAGAACGGGAGCGCAGCGTCTGAGGGGGGGAGAGCAGATACATGCAAGTCCAGGAAGGTAAGTCTAAACTTGGTAGGTGCAGAGAATAGACTTACTGGGAGTAGGGGAGCGTAGGAACGAGGGAGGGTAGGTTGGGTGCCGGGGTGAATCCAAGTGGGGTGTCCAGGAGAGGGAGTGTGAGGAGAGCAGAAGAGCAGGAGAGCGGGCCGGCCGGGAGGAATGGAAAATGGTGAGAGCTGTGTCCGGAAATCCTATGGGGCACAGGTGAGTAATCCTGAGGAGTCGCAGAAAACCACAGACGTAATCCAGAGAAGTCACACAAGTCCAAAAACATTCCAAAATCTGGTAACAGGTAAGCACAAGGAAAAGATCCAAAGGTTCACAAAAAATCCTAGAAACCTAGAGCACTAAATCCAAGAGGGCAGGAAACTACCAAGCTGTAGTAATCATCCGGTATAGAGGAGTGTTCTCCATCCTCCTTTTGTAGCCAGACCTACTGATTGCAAATCAGCTTCAGCTGGAGCCTCCCTCTCCTGAAACACACAACTCAAAGATGGGATAATGAGAGGAGTACTCACCCCGGCACATGACACATATAGCAATGAAAGGAATATTGAAACATTTTTTTTTATTTCTTATTAAATTGATTTGTCTTTTGTGACTATTAATACAATGTTCAAATGATTTTTTAAACATAAAAATATTTTGACTGAATTTCCTGTAAACTGAAACAAATGACCAGAAAATTCGAACCGACTTCAGAGTTGATGATGAATAAAACATGAAAACAAAACAGAGTTATGTGAGTGACTGAAACGCGTGGTGAGTTAATTCATAAGCTGCAGGAATGCTGGGATGGAAATGTTCTTAATCCTGCTACTGATATCAGAATTCTGTGCAACCCAAAGCTAATGACTCTGGCAGTGAAAAGCTACAAAGCTGGCAAAGAAAAACTCTCCAGCCTGCCAAAACTAAACCCCATCATAGTTTTGTGTTATCAGGATGGAAACACACAAACCTGCTTCAGACCTGCCACTTCTTCGTTCATTTAGTTTCATTATAATTGTGATAAACATTCATTAATAAATAATTCAGCAAAACTTTGGTTGAGATTTGGATCATTTGAAAGTTATAAGAATTCCTGAGGATGGATTTTGTCCTAAAAAATATCAGAACAGAAAAACAATGAGACTATTTTTATTTGAGAAACAAGAGGAGGCTCTGTTGATGAGGGACTTGGGTGTTGATTAAAAGGACTAACAGGTCATTTGTTTGGAAACACTTGAGTGAGGGACTGACGAAAGGACAGGCCACCCAAGATTTGTGTTCCGGTTCTAGGAAAACGCTAAACGTTCTTATTCTTCATCTGTAATACAAAGTGTTTTGCCTAAATCAAATCTAATCGGCTTTTGTTTAATACAGGAAACTATTTAGAAAACATTTCTAGCTGAATGGATGGACAGCTGCTGTCGGGAGCCTGTAACCAGTTAGATTAATGGTGTCCCAGTGGCTGAAACCAAACTCTGGCCAAATCCATTCTTCACTGAAAACAGATTTTTCCAAACCTGATCTAACTGTGAGATCTAAATCCTGTCGGAAGCTCCCAGATCAGATTAGTTTGAAATGATGCATTCTCCCATCAGTCTCAGCAAAAATCCACTCGCCTCGCAAACAAACAGCAGGAACTGCAGACAGTTACATACAAGAACCTGCGTTCTAAGAGATTTTGGCAGGTTTGGTGCTCTTTGGTCATTTTAAGGGGACAAGAAACCCCATCAGCAGCAGCTGGAGATGTTAGCATGATTAGCACCATTTTAAAACAGCCATAAATGCACAGTTAAGACAGAAAGAAGCAAAAACATTCTACGGCCACATGAATGTATGCTGGTATCAGTCTGGGCTGACTGCACCCTCATGGGTAACATGAAATCCTCCATCAATGCTGACGGTTTTGGAAACACGTTCAAAGTTACTGATATAAAAACAATGCCTTGAAGTTCGTGCGGACGAACAGAGAGCCGGCGTTCACGCTAACAGTTGTAGCTCTGGGAGATTCGGATCTAAAAGAATTCAAAACCTTGTTCAGATTCTTTAAATAAACAAAAACTGGCCTGAATGTGATTCATGAGACTAATAATGTCCATTTAATAGGCCAAATCCTTCATTTGCATTATACAATGTAAAGTTTGTGTGTGTGTGTGTGTATGGATATTCAGGAGGGACACAAAGTAGAGCTGCTGCTCCTCCAGCTTTGATAGGTGAGAGGTAGCTATATGCTAGTTTTCATTATTGTGACATCACAAACGGCGACTTTTTGAAATGTCTTGTGGAAGCATGTGAAGGAAAATTGATGGATGTTTTATGTTGGCATTTGGAGTGTTACTAGAAACCCACATGATGACAGGATGCAAAACCTGATTTTTGCATTTTAGACTCAGACTCAGCTGGTATCGTATCCATGTCTATAGATTCCCCTAGAAGCACAGAGTGTTGCTGTGATAGAGGAAAACATGGAGTCAGTGCAAAGCGAAAAAGCCAAAGTGTTATTCTAACCGAGGAAAAGCTTTCATGGTTAGACTGAAGATTTCTGATGGAGGTGTGCAGATGAAATGTTTTATCTCCATCATCAGATCACATCCAGCTACTTTCACTCAGAGACAAAAACAGAAGCTTCTGAGTATACATGACTAATCTCTAATCGACCAAAGTCACATCCAAAAGCTAATTTAGATCACATGAAAAATATTTTTACTTCTAAATCCAAGGACAAACTCCCCAAAGGAGCTATTTCAGTTAATTAATGTGCTGCTTATCTACTTAAAACTAAAAATAAATGAGATTATTTTGCCGTACGGTTTTAAAGAAAGATGCTAAATATAAATAGCAATCACTGCCATGTGATCGTATAGATATTTATCACTTGTTCATGACTGGGAAGATCTTTTGTTTAATGATTTTTAGCTGGAAACTGTCATGATGGGTGGCAATTTCTTACCCCCCATGAAGAATCACTCAAGATAAGGTAAGAGATGATAAGAGATGATAATAAAATCTTTATTTTATAAAGAAAACAAAGCGAAAACTGAGGGCGCTGATCCAAACGGGACAGGAAACGAGGCAACTCCGACTCTAAGAAGAACGGTGAGAGTGATTAGAAACTGAGAACCAGGAGATGAATAATCATGAGAGGAACGGGCTTACTGAGTTGAGCAGGACGAGGGGCAGGAGGGAGAGGCAAGTCATGTTGATGCAGGCAGGAGATGGTCGCTGGAGGTGATGCTGGATCCAGGAAGGCAGGTGAGTGGTGGAGAGCAGGAGGCCAGGGAAGCTGAACGACGCTTGTGATAAATCACACCTCAGGCAGGTGGAGGGAATCCAGGTCTGGTACAGACAAGAATGCAGAGCTGGGTTAGTTCAGGTAAACGAGTCTTAAAGTCAAGGCACAGATAAGGACGCGGCTAGATGTACCCAACAGTAGAGTATCAACAAACATTGAGGTGTGGCAGCACCGCTCCTTAAATCCTCTGGCCAGGCTGATGGTAATTAGCTGCAGCAGCTGCTGCTGCTCCCCAACACACTCACCTGCAAACAATGAAGGGAAAATAGCTGCAGAAGCAGAGAGAAGGCAGAACCATGACAGAAACACGTGTGACAGACAGATGTGCAGAACTAAGCTTCAGAGCAACCTGCAGAGATGGTGATGGGTAACTTACATGTGGGTCAGTTTGCTGCTCTGAAGTTTGGCTCATGCAGAGTGAGCGGAACACGTTTCACCCTCATGTGAGGAGCATCCTTATGAGCAGCAGAACGTTGTCTCTGAAATGTAAATCTGGTGTTTTTTTTTATCAAATGTAACATAAAAAACTGTTTGAGTGATGGATTGATGGGTGGTGTGGTGTTGTTTGAATAAATGCATGTTTTCTTCCCACAGTTTCTAGTTACTACAAGTATTCAACTCCCCTTCACACACGGCTTAATGTGAGTCATGACCTACATGACCTGTTAGAACTTCATCTACATCACTGAAAATCTAAGAAACATCATCATGCTTCTTTGCTCTCAACGTGCAACAAACATTTTGTCCTTGAACCCCTCTCCTGTGCCGTCACCATGCTCTAGGCATCAGCAGCCCATTCCCACTCCCATGGATGCCCACGATCCCAACACATCCCAGGTCCTAACCTAGTTTGACTCTTATGAGTCGTGTCAGGATGCAGATTTGTGCTCAAAGAGCCAAAAGGACGCTGGTGCAGGGGGGGCCTGCAGGGAGGCCAAGTCAAATATGTGTAACAAACTTCATGGTTAAAAGTGCTGTACAATGTGTGAAACAATAAAAATGAGTAAATACAATTGTAGCATTTTAAGGTCACACAATAACGGGGAACAGTAAATGAATTTAAGGCTGCGTGACGGAAAAAACTCTAATTGGGATTTGTTTCTAACCCTGTGAAATGGCTTCCTACACTTGTAGCTACAGGAGTTTTCAGCAGATGACTTGCATAACTCTGCAGGTTTTGCGCCACTCCTTCCATCTTGTTGACCTGTTGGTGTTACACGTACCGCGGGTTGTAAATATGTGTGTGTGTTTTTTTATAGCATGATAAAATCAGAACTGTAGACACAGTAATCAAACATCTGAAATATAAAAATAAAAAATATTGTAAAAACCTTCCAAATGACATTCAGACGTGTCTCTGTCTCACAAGGTTTTACCGTAATTGCATCCTCACATTCCCTAAAACCTTTATTACATCAACCCTGATGTGTGAGCTTTTGATTGACCTTACCTGGTCCAACAGGTGAAGGGTTACCCCAATGGTGGTCTGTTTCCACTAACGGACTGAATAAGGCTGTGTTCATCGTTGCGTGTCGGGCACCTTGAACATTGAGTTTCCCTTTCCCACTGTAGCGGGACCTGAGATGCTCAGACCAAAGTTATGAATTAACTCAGCATCAGCTGGTTACAGAACTGCTGATTTCAGCAGGTTGAGTTTATTGTGTTCTGAACTCTGATCACATTTGAAATGATCTCCGCTACATTTTATATCTCCGCTATATTTTATGACTCAAACCTCTGTACAGTTTCACTTGGTGTGGCACATCAAGACGATTCACATAAAAAACCGGAGAGAAAATGTTCTCCCACCAGCTTCTTCTCGCGCGTCTTCTTTCATTTCCTTTTCACTCCTTGTTTTCCATTGCTGGCTTTAAAAACGTGTTTCCCTCTTGGCTTCACTCCCCTCCGTATGCCCCAGAAACTCTCAGTAAAAGTTTTAGAATAACTCAGGAGAAAAGAAAACACAGAGACTCCTGAAACATGGCCTGGATTTTGCATCTTTATTGGTACAAACTTGCGGAGCGTGGGCATGTGTGCTGATTTATGCAGAATCTGATCAACTGTAACTCAGCAAGAAGCAGAATATTCTTTTCTCCATCGTTCTGGTGTTTTCCGTAAATGACAGCCACATGTTTATTTACTCCTGAAGTCAACATGAGCTCATTATGGCTTTCAGTAACTTTACATCATGTCTGAATTAAAAACTGAGATAATGTCCTCCTACAGTGAATCCACCAAAACCTGAAGTTTATTTTTACAGAAACAAACAAGCAACGCACCTACAGCGATCCCAAGGTCAGGAAGGGTCAAAATCCTCTCAGCTGTTTCTGGGTCCTGGGATCCCCTCTGTTTGGAAATCCGTCTTCAGATGGTTTATTTCAGGGAGGAGGATGTTTTTCGGTCGTAATCAAAACATCATGGGAGAAGATTGGAACTCCTTTACACATAAAGCACTTTACAGTACAGTGTATCATTCATCCATTCACACACACATTCACACCCTGTTGGGGATGAGCTACGATGCAGCCACAGCTGCCCTGGGCACACTGACAGGGGCAACGCTGCTGGGCACAGATGTCACCGGTCCCTCCAACCACCACCACCAACTGGAAAGGCGGGTTGAGTGTCTTGCCCATGGACACAACAGCAGAATTCTCTGTCAAGAGCCAGGATCAAACCTGCAACCTTCTGATTACTGGACAATCTGCTCAACCTGTTGAGCTACTGCTGACCCCAATCATACCCAACTTGGCCCTCTCCTGGAGACTCAGGAAGGATGGATGGATGGATGGATTACAACAGTAATGACCTCACATTTACCGGTTTCCATGACGATGTAGCCCATGTCTAGATAACCGGTCTGAAACTGGTTTCAGGTGTGGGAGATCTAACTGATCCATTCAACCTGATGTTACAGGAATCTGCAGACACTTTTCTCCTCATAAACTCAGCTGATCTGATGAAACTGTCCGACCACTGGGTCCACATCTGCAGCTGAAAATTCTGTGCATCTAGTCTCTTGTGACTGGGTTGTGTTATACTTAAATGGTGCCTACACTCCGTTGTTTGATGAACACAACCTAATCATGGCACCTTTTTCCATGTAATTGAACCTATTACAATACCCTAGTCAAACAATGTCAAACCAACACATTTGGCTTTTATATGTTAATATGTTGGATCAATGTGGTATCCACATGTAGCTCAAAATGATTGTAGGGTTAAGGATACGTATGCATTTTGGGTGCTTTTTAAGCTCAATATACTACACTATATTTGACCAATAAGTTGTGAATTTCTATATAAACATGGAAATCCAGTCTGATTGGTCTTTGAATGTTTAACCAGAAGATTTAGAATTCTTTGTTTATTCAGGGACTGTAAGACACTTCGTATCAATTCAGACAGAGTAAAGTTTGTAAAAAGTGAGACATTTATTTTCTAAACAATTAAAAATATGACAACTAGGAAACACTTTAAGTGATGAATTAATATAAGTGGATGGAATGTGAGGTGTGATGATGTGTGAATGGGATGTTGTCAGAACCTTCGTATCTGGAGAAACTGAGTTCTGAGTTGGAGTGAATTTGGTCTGCTATAAACTATAATTGATGGTTTATAAATCCACATCAGACACAACCTGTCGAGTCTACGTACCCTTATCAGAGACTCTCTTTTGGATCCAAGATGTCAGGGAGCCCGTGGACCCCACGGTACCAAAGTCCGTAGAGAAACCGCAGTACAACCAGGTCAGTTCAGAGTCATCTCCAGGTCACAACAAACAGGTGGACTTGTTTTGCGTCTATGGAGGACTCTTAAGGAGTCTGAGCTGGTTCAGTTTTATTCTGAAGGAACCGTTTGCGGTCAGCTGTAGTGTGCAGGTTTTGACAGCTTGTCAAAGATGTGATGGGAGAAGAGGTTTCCTCCGATGGCCAGTCAGAGTTGGGCTCAACTGAATCACTCAGAAAGCGATGCTGTTTTAATAATGGCCATATTTTGGTTTACTGACGAATCAGAATTTGACCTGTAAATGGGTTTTGTCAGCAAACTCAGATACACACCTCCCTCAGATATGAAGATGCTGATTTTGTGGATAAGAAAATATCTATGTGTGTCACGAGTGTTACAGTAACCCCCCCTCAAAGGGCGGATTCCAGACGCCCATAGGAACACAGAGCAGGGAGGGAGGAGGGGTACCCAGAGGGAGGGCCAAGAGGGACCGATGGAGAGGAGGCAGGGACCAGTAGAGTCCGGGGGCCTGCGTCTGGGGCAGAGGAAGAGGCGACGACGGGCTCTTGGGGGCCTGCGTCTGGCAAGGGCAGGAACGGCGGAGACCGGAGGCAGAGACGCTGGAGGAGATGTCCTTGATTTTTGGGCTGGAGGCGGCGGCGTCGCCCACTGGGCTGGAGGCGAAGTCGTCGGCCACTGGGCTGGAGACGGCGTCGTCGACCACTGGGCTGGAGACGGCGTCGTCGACCACTGGGCTGCAGACGGCGTCATCGACCACTGGGCTGGAGATAGCGTTGACCACAGGACTGGAGACGAAGTCGACCACTGGACTGGAGACGCCGTCAACCACTGGACTGGAGACGGCGTCGGCCACTGGTCTGGAGGGGACGTCAGCCTCTGGACACGAAGGGGCGTCGACCTCTGGACACGAAGGGCATTGACCTCTGGACACGAAGGAGCGTCGACCTCTGGACACGAAGGAGCGTCGACCTCTGGACACGAAGGAGCGTCGACCTCTGGACACGAAGGAGCGTCGACCTCTGGACACGAAGGAGCGTCGACCTCTGGACTGGAAAGAGCGTCGACCTCAGTACTGGAAAGAGCGTCGACCTCAGGACTGGAAAGAGTGTCGACCTCAGGACTGGAAAGTGCTTCAACCTCAGGACTGGAAAGAGAGTCGACCTCTGTACTGGAAAGAGCGTCAAACTCAGGACTGGAAAGAGCATCAACCTCAGGACTGGAAAGAGCGTCGACTTCAGGACTGGAAAGGGCGTCGACCTCTGGATTGGAAAGGACGTCAACCTTTGTAGACTTCTGGTCCGGGGGCGTCGACTTCTGGTCCGGGGGCGTCGACTTCTGGTCCAGGGGCATCGACTTCTGGACCGTCGACTTCTGGACCGTCAACTTCTGGACTGTCGACTTCTGGACCGTCGACTTCTGGACCGTCGACTTCTGGACCGTCGACCTCTGGACCGTCGACCTCTGGACCATCGGCTTCTGGACCGTCCGCTTTTGGACCGGGACCGTAGACTTCTGGACCGGGACCGTAGACTTCTGGACTGAGACCATTGACTTCTGGACCGGAACCATCGACTTCTGGAGCAGAACCTTCAACTTCGGGAACGGAGGCGTCGACTTCTGGACCGGAGGCGTCGACTTCTGGAGTGGAGGCGGAGCCGCTGCAGGAGGGGCCGCTGACTTGGCTGGTACCGCCGGACTGGGTGCTGACCACTGGACAGGCTGGCCTGGAGGCGGAGCCTCTTGGACAGGCTGGCCTGGGGGCGGAGCGTCCTGGACCACCGCTGGAACTGGCGCTGACTGGACTGGTGGCGCGGGACCTGGTGGAGCCGGTAACTGGAAAAGCAGGGAGGATAGATTATCCAGCTGGATCTCCTGGAGGCTGAGGATCTGACGGAGTCGGACCAGCTCAGCTCGGAGACCGGCGAGCTCTGTTGGACGGGCTGCAAGCTCAGTCCTTTGGCCTGGAGACGAGAGAGCTGCTGACTGGACCGGAGGTGGGGCCGCTGGCTGGACAGAAACCTTCTCCTGGAGATACGGGGAGGATAGGGTGTCCAGCTGGAACTCCTGGATGCTGACGAGCTGACGGATCCGGCCAAGCTCCGCCTGGAGACCATACCATACCAAGTTTATTTGTATAGCACATTTTAACACAACATGAGAGCCGACCAAAGTGCTGAGACCGGCGAGCTCTGTCAGCTGGGCTGTAGGCGTGGTTCCTCCACCTGCAGATTATGGAGGCGCTGAATGGACTGGAGACGGGACTGCTGGTCTGACTGGGGGCGGGTCCAAGCTGGCGCGGCGAGCCAGGGTAGCGGCGAGCTTGCGGCTCAATCCTGGGACAAGGGGTGACGGTGGAACCCAGCATCCTTCCCAACGCTGTGGGCCAACTCTGGGGAGCACACAGCCAGTCTGGTGCCCACATAGCAGGAGCGGTCCATCTGCACCTCCCCGTCCAAGTCTCCATCCGGCTCCGGGAGGGTGGAAAGGATCGCTGAGGCCCGGGCTCGGCGGCGGCGTCCGCGGCGAGGCGATGCCAGAGGAAGAGGAGCTGGCCGGTGGTCCGCGGCGAGAAACTGAAGCAGGTTCTCCCAAGGGATAACCTCCCCGCTGGATCCTTCTGTGGGTTGGCTCATTCTGTCACAACGTGTCGGTGAGTGAAACGGAGGTGAGGATCCACACGCTGGGGAGGAATCAGGCAGGTAGACAAACTGGGTAATGTAAAAGTTTTTTTATAACGAATGCACGCAGGACATGGGAACGATGAACCAACAAGAGACACAGAACTGAAGGGGTTTAAATACAAGAGGGCTGGGAGCTTGGGTGATTGGAAAACGAGAGGCAGGTGGGAGCAATTAACAGAGACACAAGGCTGAACAGAATGGGGGGACAGGACAGCGTGTGACAATGTGCAGTAACGTTAATTTTAACTTGTGTCATGGAGATATGGTGAGTGTGTCTTGTCCAGTCAGAGCGCTGATTAAATATATGATCATATATTTCATTTCATCCTTATTAATCTTTCAATGTAAAAATAATTTTCATTTTAACTTAGTCATTTAAGCACAGATTAATCAAAACATTTAATTTAACCATATTGTCCATTTCATTACATGATTAGTTACTCATATTGCTCATTTCATTATATGATTTAATTATGGAAGTTCATCCGTCTTGTTCTGTGAATAAAATCAGTCTTAGATAAGAGGGAGCTTGCGAGGGACCTTGGGCAAACAATAGTATATTTCTTGCAGATTAAAGGCACCAGTTAATACTTACATCTCCAAATGGCCAGATACTGAAGAGGTCCGACTGTAGGTGGAAAATGACAGGACATGACCTTCAAAAAGATGTTTAAAGGAAATGACCTGCCAGTGTTCAATTTTCTAGCCAGTTGCTCTATAATTTAAAGGTAACGAATGAAACCAGAGGACAACGGAGCAGAAAAAGGTCCCAGGCTTTTCCTGTTAGTTTGCCTTTGTGACAAGAGTCTGTTCTGAGTTCGAGTCCCTCGGTGTCCAGCAAAGGGAATGTACGATCAAAACATGGGATGTGTCAGATTCAAACTTCATCAGAAGATGCACAACATCTGACTTTCACAAAATTAATACACTCATGAAAAATCTTTTTATTTCACAAAATCAACTGTCTGAACGTTACATTAGCAGCTCCGCGACACAGCAGAACTCCTTCACATGGCGTTAATTTATACGAGAGACCTCTGCAAATGCACTGAAATTATTAGAGAACTTGCTGTTTAAATGTCTTTTACTCCATAAAAAGACACCTCATTAACAACAAAGTGCTGCTTCGTCACCTTTATCTGGAGGTGTCACAGCCCAGAATACAATCACCTTTAAAGCCACGAGCAGGTTTCCATTATTGGACGTTGTGCAAAAAGCAGCTGGATCTAAAAGTGGAGCTCTCTGGAAAAAGGAAGGTTTGTATCTGTAGCAGCGACCTTTAACACCACTCACACATACTTTTAATCAGATGTCAGTGGGTGATGCACAGATGACTCACTTGTGTGTGTGTGTGTGTGTGTGTGTGTGTGTGTGTGTGTGTGTGTGTGTGTGTGTGTGTGTGTGTGTGTGTGTGTGTGTGTGTGTGTGTGTGTGTGTGTGTGTAAATGGTTTCAAATGCAATGCTTAATTTCCTCCCACCTCCTCATTGACTGTAGAAATGTGGCTCCAGAATAAAAGGTTACAGAGACAAAATCAGGTTAATTAGATTTGCTCTTGCACACTTTATGCAAAAGATAAATGAACTGATCCACTCATCCACACTGATAATTAGGACAGCTTATTCTAATATTTTCCATCCTTTAATGTTGTTTTTCAACAACAAAATTTCCACATTTCATATAATAACAAGCATTAGTAACAAAAGATAAATTCTGCGTCACCAAAATTAGTTTAATTGCTTTGATTTGTGAGTGGATTAAAGGGTTTGTTTGGATGCAGTTTCCTGTGTGTGGATGCACCCAGTTCCTGTTTCTTTGTTGTATTTTGGAACAGATTATGTGACAAAGAGCCAAGAAAGCAAAATCAATCTGGAAGCAGTTCCACTTGCCCACACAAAGTTCTGTTTAGCCCTGGGAGCAGCAGCACATCTGCAGAGGTTTAAATTCCCTTTACAGTAACACACCACAGTTGACAAGGAAAATGGTTTTAGGTGTGAGAATCTGCTGATCAAGCCACATGCTGAATTCAGTCTATTTCTGCTTTCTGAGTCCTGCAGGATTGGACGAGATCTAAGGACAGTCCTTTCACTGCTCAAGATGCCTGCTTGTTTGCAGCTGACCTCCTTTTCACTTCCTGTTTGAGTTGGAGTTTAGCCTCAGTTTGTGTTGAGAATTCATAAAGTTTGCTTTCCAGATGGAATTCCAGTTTTTACCTTTGAACTGATAAATAAATCTTGAGTTTATTGTAACATTAAGTTTCTGCAGTGCAAATTCTCCAAAACGGCTCATTTGAAGCAACAGATGGACATGATTCCAGGACAGAGGTGTCAGATTACAGGGAAAACATAATAAACACAGGGGCAAATTTGGCTTTTTGTGTTTCAGCGAGTCTGTTCACCATGGTTCCTGACGCTGTTCTGTTTATCCTGTTTGTGTAGAGAGATGGGCCAAACCTGTTCCCCGTGTAATCATGTAACAGGTACGGAGAGCTGCAGCGACCAAAACACAGCAGAAGCATGCAATCGCTGATGTGAGTGAATACTGTGGGAGTCCAGCTATGTTTGCTTTACTGTGATAACTATAACACCTCTGTGCTGAATGACCCACATCAGTGTAATTTTCAGGTGGTGAATGAAATCACTTCATGAATTTAGCTTAACGTGACTGATTTTTTCCTCTGGACAAGAAATTATTATTGTGAATGATAGGATATGAGCCACCTCTAGATGATGTTCAATTTATTTTACATTACTTATAAATATCTAATAAATACAAGTGCCCATGGGACATTTGAGACATGAATGATGATATAGATAGATAGATAGATAGATAGATAGATAGATAGATAGATAGATAGATAGATAGATAGATAGATAGATAGATAGATAGATAGATAGATAGATAGATAGATAGATAGATAGATAGATAGATGATAGATAGATAGATAGATAGATAGATAGATAGATAGATAGATAGATAGATAGATAGATAGATAGATAGATAGATAGATAGATAGATAGATAGATAGATAGATAGATAGATAGATAGATAGATAGATAGATAGATAGATAGATAGATAGATGATAGATAGATAGATAGATAGAAATATAGATAGATAGATAGATAGATAGATAGATAGATAGATAGATAGATAGATAGATAGATAGATAGATAGATAGATAGATAGATAGATAGATAGATAGATAGATGATAGATATAGATAGATAGATAGATAGATAGATAGATAGATAGATAGATAGATAGATGATAGATGATAGATAGATAGATGATAGATAGATAGATAGATAGATAGATAGATAGATAGATAGATAGATAGATAGATAGATAGATAGATAGATAGATAGATAGATAGATAGATGATAGATAGATAGATAGATAGATAGATAGATAGATAGATAGATAGATAGATAGATAGATAGATAGATGATAGATAGATAGATAGATAGATAGATAGATAGATAGATAGATAGATAGATAGATAGATAGATAGATAGATAGATAGATAGATAGATAGATAGATAGATGATAGATTGATAGATAGATAGATAGATGATAGATAGATAGATAGATAGATAGATAGATAGATAGATAGATAGATAGATAGATAGATAGATAGATAGATAGATAGATAGATAGATAGATGATAGATAGATAGATAGATAGATAGATAGATAGATAGATAGATAGATAGATAGATAGATAGATGATAGATAGATAGATAGATAGATAGATAGATAGATAGATAGATAGATAGATAGATAGATAGATAGATAGATAGATAGATAGATAGATGA